>NC_067453.1:24792500-24987005 GCF_025434085.1 Hippocampus zosterae
TCCTTGTTATCACCGTCTTCATCGCTCCGATTCTTTTTTCCCCCCGTGACGTGGTTCGATAATGCGGAGCGCAACGGTGACCGTGCAGCTGGTCATTTTCAGCCGTATATATATACATTCATTCATTCATCTTCCGAGCCGCTTGATCCTCACTAGGGTCGCGGGGGTGCTGGAGCCTATCCCAGCTGTCTTCGGGCAGTAGGCGGGGGACACCCTGAATCAGTTGCCAGCCACTCGCAGGGCACACAGAGACTAACAACCATTCGCACTCACACTCACACCTAGGGACAATTTAGAGTGTTCAATCAGCCTGCCACGCATGTTTTTGGAATGTGGGAGGAAACCGGAGCACCCGGAGAAAACCCACGCAGGCCCGGGGAGAACATGCAAACTCCACACAGGGAGGCCGGAGCTGGAATCGAACCCGGTACCTCTGCACTGTGAAGCCGACGTGCTAACCACTGGATACCGGGCCGCCCATATATATACATATATATATGTACTGTATATGTGTGTGTGTGTATGTTTTTAATTACCCAGCAATGCAGTCTTGTACACGGGAAAAAAACGACTTGCTGTGCAAGTTCTGAATGATGTGCTGATCTGGAGATGTGAATCAGCGGCACATTTGATTTGGGAGGGAACAAAAAATATTGGCCTGTCAGTGCAAAGATTTCCTCCCTGATGTTATCGGCCGTCTGACAGCTTTTGGTGGAACACTCTCAACGGGGCTGTTAGCGATATTGACTTTTCTGCTTTTCCGCCATCTGTTTTCATATGATGTCAAATTTTCACCACACATCAACATGCACTTTTCCCATGAAGATGTGTGAAGTCACCGCCCCTCGACACGATCACGCCGCTTCAATTTCAACACAGCCAAGCGTTTACATGATTCATATTTCTCATTGTTCCATACTCGGGAGCGCTTGGTTCTTCATCTTTCGAGTACTACTGAGATCCTCCTGGGTGAGGCGATGTGAGGTGTTGGGCCCCCGTATCATCGCGGCTCGCGGGGATAATTAGAGCACGCGTACACGCACGCGCACAGACGTCTAAGGCGGCCGGCTGAAGCGGAGCCTCCTCAGCTCATTAAATTGCGAAATGAATCTGCCCCTGGAAGCTTTCCAGATAAGAATCACCATGCTAGGCTTCACCTTCGCATTTATAATTAACACTTTAATTCCTAATTAGCCCTTTTTCTTCACAATGCAGGCATTTCCAATGGCTATTTTACAGTGCATGGCGGATTTCTGCTTTTCTAGCCAACAAGATCAGTTCGAGCCTCATTTTCTGAGAAGGCACGTTACTAAACTAACAAACGCCGGTGCCCTTCACATTTCTCTTTGCATGCAGTGTGCAGCAGTGTAAATTCAAGCAGCATGGTGAAGAAGTGGTCTCTTGCCCCCCCCCCCCCCCCCCCCCAAAAAAAATTGAAGTCAGCAAGCCTCTTGCATTACGTTCAACTTTAGCTGTTCCACTGTCATTTGTGATGAAAATCGGATTTGGTCTCGCCTTTCAGCCTCTACTTTGTGATACTACACAGCAGTGTGATTGGCTCACACCCTCAGCCCGAAACACACACACAGACACACACACACACACACACACACGCACATGCGCACACTCTCCCAAAGGAAGCCAGGGGGCTGCGGCCTCGTTCTCTTCCATCATGACCCAAGGGCAGCACGAACAAACAAGTCAGTCCCCCAAAGGAAGGTCCAGACGGGGGCCAACTTGTTTGGCTGTCAGGGCTTCTCGTCACAGAGCAAAAAAATAAAAAATAAAGCTCCCTCCAACCACTATCGGACCTTCCTCAGCGCCGCTTCGTGTCTGACAGGCCAATTTTTACTTCTTCTTTTAGCGGACCGTAAAGTTCCATGTGTGCTGATGCGATTAGAAAAATAAGTGCTTCTGCCCTCGCGATGACTTTTTCTGTTCGGTGCCAATGGCTTTAAAAGAGAGATAAAAGCGGACTGGAATATGACTCTCGATTTCAGTTTTCAAGCTTCACAAGCTATGCAAATAAGAAATTATACCGATGGTATCGCTTTGAATAATTGCTCGCTATGTGCTCTGAACTTTGGGTTGTGCGTTAATGTTGACAGGGAATACATAATCGTTCGCATTTCCCCAACATGGATTTTCAAAACGTTTTTTTCCCCATGTTCACACATACTTGACAGCGTAATAGGCATGCAAGACCAGGCGCTCATACGCTAAAAAAAAAAAATGCAACTCGTTGGCCAATATGTAAGTGAAACTGTGCTTCTGTACTCAGACTCAAAATATACTCCGATACTAAGACATTGATACTTATAGCCACCATGATTTTTTTTTTCATTGTAGTTTAACGATAACATAAAAGGAAATCGTATGCGGAAAATCGGTGTGTGGAACTGGCCTCCAAATGTTCAGGTCATTTGTGTGTGTGTGTGAGTGTGTATCAATATGGCACACAGGACTGACTGATGGCTTGTGGACCAACTGAGTAATGAAAGCTCATGTTGGCATCTCGCCTGAGCACTCCATTATCTGCGATGCATAACCATTGATCTGTGTCCACTCTTGCAGAGATGACTCTCTCTTTCTCGCTCTCCCTCTAATGTGTTGTTTTGTTGTTTTTTGCTTTGTTTTGCCTTTCCGTCCTTGTAGCGTGAGTCGGCGCACACGTGTCCTCTCGACCGCGTGACTGAGCAGGGAGAGGCGGGGCAACTCGGTAGCAGACCTTGGCGTCGCACGCTGATGATGACGAGGAGGAGGATGGGCGAGCCGGACTTGCTGCTGCTGCCGCTGCTGCTGCTGCTGCCGCTGGCGGCGGCGTTGGAGGTCCCGCTCGATCGTAAGACGCCACAACCAAGCACGCAGCATGAGACGGGTGTCAATTAATAGATATGAAATTGAATACAAATACCGTATTTTCCACACTAAAAGGCGCACTGAATTATGAGGCACACCTTCAATGAATGGCATATTTTGTAATATTTTTTTCATACATTGGGGCACACCGCATTATAAGACGCAATGTACAATGCATCCACTAGATGGAGCTACGCTCAAGCAAACGGCAACAGAACGATGAAATGTCAGTAAAACTTATTTAATAAAGCAGCGCCACAGTTATAATGTTTGTGACCAAACATTTTTTTAACCCTTTCATGCACAAATAATGATGATCTACATCATGATTTTTTTTTTCTCAAGTGTTTTTATTCATCTTTAGGCATGCAAAAAATAAATAAAATCATGACAACACACATAAGGGTCCATTATCGTGGTTGATACACAACTGTGACATTAAGATGAATGAATAATAGAGAAAAAAACAACTCTCAAATGCTCCTCCATTTTCACCTCTCTTCTCCTCACGGCGGCTAATTCAGCCCGGTCAACTCCAATGGCAGCCAATCAGCGTATGCTAAACAAGCCCAAACAAAATGACAGCCAATGTCCGCCTCAGCCTGTGACTGATGTTTGTTTCCCCATCCTCAACTGCTCGAACACAGGAAGCCAACACATAAAAAGGGATATTATAAAAAGACAACCCATCTACAGAAACAAAAAAGTTAGAGATTAAAATTAAATTAACGCGATTAAAACAACATAATGCGCTAAATTATTCGCAATTGCCGTGATCAATTGACACCTCCAAATATGCATTTTCTTGTGTGTTAGTTTTCCAGGTCAACAGTTGGATTGTGCTTGTTTTTAAAAAAAATTTTTTTAGCCATTTCATTTATTGAGTATCGCCATTGGAGAACCACTTTGCAGGATTCATTAAGTCATAACTCTCCCAACTGCAAGATGGAGAAATTGCATCATTTCCACACTAACGTTTGGTTCTCTTTATTGTGATTTATTGCTGATTCTTTCGGGGAAAAGTTCTGGAAAGATGTAAGTCCCAAGCAAGCGTGACGTGAACGAAGCGGCCGTTTTTGTTGTGCTTTTGAGGATTTGATGCCGTTTTGGAAGAATAATTTTTGGTGTGCTTTGCAGTGGAAACCTGATGTGCTGCATGCTAGCTTTGGGGTCTGTTTCAAGTAGCGATCCAGCCGTTGGCATGAGTTTACAAGTTTTTGCATCATGGCACTGCTCCAAGCCAGTCATTTGCGTTCTGCATGCCTTTTTTTTTTTTTTTTTAACGCAGGTAGTGAATTGAGAGCGCTTCTATGGCATGTGCCAGTGTGGTTGAATGGCCCTCTCTGCGGTGAAGGTCAAGGTCAAATCTTTCTCTGTTCATTTTTTTTTTTTTTTTTTTAGTGCCGCAGCCCCCGACTATCACACTACAGTCCCCCAAGGATTACATCATCGACCCCCGGGAGAACATTATCATCCACTGTGAGGCTAAAGGGAAGCCTCATCCCAGGTAAGGATCTCTTTATCTGAGTGTGCGAGTAGATTTTTACAGCGACAAAAATACCTCCCAAAAAAGAAAACCCAAAGATGTCAAAAATTCAAGTCTTTTTACGCGGCTGCTCAGTTTCTCCTGGACGAGAAACGGCACCCACTTTGACCTGGAGCAGCACCCCAACGTGCACATGAGGGCCCATTCGGGAACATTGGTGGTGGACATCAGCAGGGAGCGGGCGGAACACTACGAGGGCACGTACCAGTGCACGGCCAGGAACAAACACGGGACCGCTGTCTCCAATGACATCGTGCTGCGCCAACCCAGTAAGTCTCTCCAGGCTTTCCATCCATTATATTCTTTTTTTTGTCTTCAGACTAAACGTGTGTTTTCTTTTCCAAAACACTGAAGTTAAAATTTCCATCCTAAGGGCATCCCGGAAATGCAATATTGCACCAAACACTAGCGCCGGGCCGATTATTGGCGCTGATATTCAACTTTTTCACAAATATCGGCATTCGACTTTCTGGGAAAAAAAAAAAAAGTTTAACCCTTTCATGCACCACTAATAACCTGTAACCTGATAACAAGATAAGCTGAAGCTTAAAACTCACGTTACGTTAAAACTGTTAACGTGAGGGAAATATTTCGACACACGACTCACCTTTATAAGAGATGCTGAAGTCTCTACGCCTTTTTTGTTATGGTTCAAATTTAAAGCAAATATAGGTGAAAGTTTAACATTTAGTTTTTTTTTTTAATTTTGGAAAATTTAATTTCCTGTCGAGAAACCTGTTGGGAGTTCATTCCTTGTTCAAGTTTTCATTGAACTTATTAGGATATGCCAAGGAAACTTTAGGTCGAATTTTAAAGCAAAGATTGTCTGTTGTCTCAGATTGACAAAAAAAAAAATCCATAAAATTGCGAGTTTGTGTTTTTCAAATTTTGTCGCCACCAATTTTGGCCTTTTGCTGAAAATGGAAATTGGCTCCAAATATTGTTATTTTTGGCCTCATTTCAACTTTGACTGGCAAATTTAAGGCCCACCTTCACGGGAACTCACAGATTACGCCGTGGTGTGTTACCACCTGTTAATTTTGTATTTTGAGGCTGCTCCCTGAATTTTGTCATGATCATCCTCACCTCATGAGCAAGATCTTTCATGGGGTGAAAGTGACGCACTTTCCACTTCGGTATAATGACGCCCCAAGCCCCAATTTTTTTTCCTGATATTTTTTCAATTGTAAATTTACAGCCCTGGCATATTTTGACATATTTTTGTGTGTGTTTTAAACCACTCCAGGGTCGCCTTTGTGGTCCAAAGAGAAGCTCAAGCCAATCATCATTCAGGAGGGCGTGTTCTTGGTGTTGCCATGCCGACCTCCCGCTGGCTTTCCTCCCCCGATTGTCTTCTGGATGGACAACAGTAAACTTCTACACACACATATGCGACGTCACACGCTGAGATTGCGCAAATGGGCTTCATATGAAATGTTTCCCTACATATGGACCCTGACGAATAATTTAAGAAAGACGAACGTGATGGCAAATGTCCAGTTAAGTCTCACTGCTGTGATGGGGTGTCTCCACATCAGACTTCCAGCGGTTGCCCCAAAGCAACAGGGTGTCCCAGTCGTTGAACGGAGACCTTTACTTCGCCAACGTGCTTCGCGAGGACTCCAGGAACGACTACATCTGCTACGCCCGTTTCCCGCACACGCAGACCATCCAGCAGAAGCAGCCCATCGCCGTCAAGGTCCTCAACCGTAAGTGACGCCCACCTTGACGCGCACTGCGCGCGGCTTGCCCGACGGTTAGACGGCGACGTAGGAGGGAAGCCACGTTTTCCAATCTCTGACTCCAACCTCGGAGACGCCAGAGGCCGACTCGCCGACGGACCGAAAAGACATATTGTCGCAGCTGCCGTGTGTTTGGTCGGCTGTGAGCGACAAAGCCTGCTGTTATTGGCCAGAGCATGATCGTTCCTCATCTGCTCCACCCCCCATTTTTATTTTATTAGTATTATTTTTTTCATTACAAAGCATGTCCAAGTGCTGGCTTGTTTGAATGCTTGTTTTGTTGTGTTTCAGTGGACGCGATCAATGATACAATGGAAGCTTTTTACAATGACACTGATTTATTTAGTGGTGAGTTACGGCAAATTACCACTCCCTGCCTTTCTCCCGGTGTTCCCCCCCCCCCCCCCCCCCCCCACTCACCTTTAACCGCAGCGGAACCTCCAAAGTTCAGCACAATCCGCTCCATGATGCCGGTTGACTCGCTAGTTGTTCAAATGAAAAACTGTTTCCATAGAAATTCATTTATATTTCACAGGCAAAGCTTTAAGTCTCACTCGGATAATATTTACCTTGACTTATGGGCGCCCAACATCTGAATTTTTGAGTTACTTGGTTGATATTTGTGCTTTGGGTTGTGGGGCAAAATTTGAGTGACACGCAAGTTTCTGTTCAACCTCGAGTGGGCAGGTGCACAATAAGCAATTGAAGCACTTTAATTCCCTTAACACACCAATACCAAATAAGAAGAATCGCAGCTGCTGTTGGCCACCACTCACACTCAGACGCTCACACACATGCCAGGTCCTGATGTCACTCAGTAAGCCATGTTCCTTGAAGGCACACGGCTACCACATGACTACTACAGTGTATTTAAATTCTCTTTCAACATGTTATTTTTGTTGTTGTTATATGTATCCAAATACAGAGCTCTTAAATGTCATCGCTTTAGAAATCGTAATATTTGAGGAATAGCATGTGCAAAGCAAATTAAATAAAATCCTCTAAAGATTCTTTTTCATGAAAATTCCAGTAACTTATTAAAACAAACTGATTTGCCTTTTTTTCCCCCCGTTGTCAATGAGTAATTTTTCACCTCATAAAAAGGAAACAATAAAAATAAACTCACGTTAAACTTCAACTTTAGTTTCACATTAAACTTTAAACATCTTGTTCAATTTTGATAGTTTTTGAGTGAGAATTAGACTATGATTTTTTTTTTCAATCTTGTTCAAGGGTTATCATTCTTTGCTATGGGTGGTCTCCTTTTTATGGTGGTATCACCCCCCCCCCCAAAAAAAAAATCCACACAAACCACAGAAAAGGCTATATCCCTTGCATGAATCTTCAATTCTTACCGAGGTTAAAATGTGCTTGTATTCAAAATCGGGGCGTTCGACTTTGGAGCTTCCGCTGTGCTGTATGGGATCCAGACTCTCCCAAACACTAACCCGTCAACCTTTAAATTCAAGCCTTTTCCTCACTACTCTAATTTTAGGTACCTGTAACATCCTTGTAACACTAGCAATCAGAATAGCTAGCTAGGCTAAAACAACTTATTATTGTAACCCCTTCACTCCAAACGAGCCCCTCCCCCCACACCATCCAATCAAAAATCTTTGCTTGTCTTTTGTATTTCTTGAATGAGCCTTGTGATAACATCTTTACAATGTTGGACACACTGAGAAGAAATGTCAAATTTGTCACTCCAATGCCCCCCTTCCTCCTCCTTTCATGTTATACAGAACATTCGCTTTCTTCCTTATTCGCCCTTTGGCGCGCAAGATGTTGGATTAAATTGCTTGCGTTATTGCTAAGCGGCACCTGCAGATGACGCCTTTATCGGTTTATTATCAGAAAGTGTTGATCTCATTTGCGTTTATTCATTTCATTCACCATTGTGGCCCTCCAGGGAGCAAATCATTTGCTGTTAATTTGCCTGAAAATGCAAATACCGGGTAATAAAGTCCGACTAGAGGTGTGGTGTGCGATGCGCTGGCTTCTTTGTGGATGCCAGTGACATCTGGCCTAGCCGCAGAGTGATCATAACTCGTGTGTGTGTGTGTGTGTGTGTGTGTGTGTGTGTGTGTGTGTGTGTGTGTGTGTGACTGCAGAAGAGCCGGTGGATGAGAGGAAGCCCACGTTCCTCCTCCCGTCTGAACCGTCCAGCTCCAAAATTGTGCTCCGGGGTCAGGTGCTGGAGATGGAGTGCTTTGCGGAAGGCCTGTATGTATCACCCTTACATATGAAGCATTGCGGTTACAATTTGAAACAATTTCTGAGTGTCTTACGAAGGTGTCTGTGGCCCAAATTGGTCAAAAATACCAAAAGCATCACGAATTATAGCATACTTTACGCTTCCGAATTTTTTTTTTTTTGTCTTGCTGAAATCAGCACGTTTGTTCTATTCCTAGTGCCTCACTTTTTTCTTGGCTAGCCCGTTTTCTTAACTTCAGAAGCAGAGCCCAATATGTGGGGAACATTTTGAGACCACCGTCAGGACAATCAAAGCATTATCACTCCCGAAGGCAGCACTTTATGAACCACGAGCCTTGTCCAACTCATTTTAATAGCAGACTGTGTTGTCATTGTACATTTAGAACTCAAGCTCAACCTCAATTTTTTTTTCTGAATTCAGTACGATCATATTTTTTTGTTTCCAGGTTCAAGCAAAATATTTTTATCATCATTTTTATGTTTTCTGTATTCCAAGTAATACATGTTAAGCAATCAAGAGGCTAATTTGGAGGAAAAAAATGCACTTCCTGAAAACGTCTTTGATGTCATTTCATCACAAAACCAGACAATTCCAAGAAGATAATTTGCTTTAAAAAACAGACAAATTGGTATCCCGCTAACTGCGGTAACTCAACTTTTTCCATACAAGCAGTTCAAAATAATGTATTTTTTTCCGCTTTTTAAATGCAAGCCCCACCCCTGTAATCTCCTGGGCCAAAGTGAGCGGCGAGCTCCCAGGCACGCGCACCTCTTTCCTGCATCACCAGAAAATCTTGCGTATCGTCAACGTGTCGGAGGAAGACGCGGGCGACTACCGGTGCACCGCCAGGAACCACCTGGGCTCAGTCCACCACACCATTCAGATCACGGTCAAAGGTACGTCCCATACCACATGATGATCTGTGTAACGTGCACTATGATTCAATCTTCCTTCTGTGTTCCAGCCGCTCCATACTGGATCGGCGCCGCTCCCAGAAATCTCGTCCTGGCCCCAGGAGAGAATGGGGTGCTGATGTGCAGAGCCAGCGGCACACCTAAGCCAAGCATCCAATGGGCCATGAATGGCGTCCCCATCGAAAGTGAGTGAAGAAACACTCTACAGCAACACCAAACAATTCTGACCCCCACTCCCCCCACAAAAAAAGGATATATACTGAAATAATGACGATTTTGTCACAATTTACTAACAAATATATTTATTCACTGTGGAATGTAGTATGAATGGGTGCAAGTGGCTGCACGGTTAAATTTTACCTTCTACCATCCCGTGGAAGAGCATTTAATTCTTCTGCCTGTCAGTAAAAGCCGCTGGTGTGGTTGGATCAACAAATATACATTATCTATAGTAAATAAATCATTTTTGGACTAATTAAGTGAAATTTCCACCCGCACATGTCATATTACTAGGCGGGAACCGCATTTATTAGCATATATATGTTGAAAATGACCCCTCACTTGTCACGGATGACATTGAGGAATTTGTATTTAAGTACGAAAAACATATTAGAATGATATATCATTGTCATTTGCCGGTTTCATTGCCAATAACGAGAAAATACATTCAGTATGCTGGTGCAGGAAAAAAGTAGACTCATGAATACAGAATGAAGTACAGATGAAATTAAATTCAGATTGAATGATGATAATAAAATGTTTCATGAAATAGTAATGTGCACTAATAATAAAACGTAATAACAAAGCCAATTTTTATACACTCCCTATATATATATATATATATATATATATATCGATTGAGAGTTTTCAAAAATCGGTCACTGTCATTAAATGCTACAAGCACATGTTGGCACTTGTGTTCCAAAAAAGTATTACATGTGATGAAAATTGCCTTGTCTAGTTCCATAATATTCTGTCACCCGTGAAAACAGATGCCCCAAAAGACCCCAGCCGCAAAGTGGAAGACGACACCATCATCTTCACTGACGTGCAGATGGGATCCAGCGCCGTGTACCAGTGTAACATCTCCAACCAACACGGCTACCTCCTGGCCAACGCCTTTGTTAACGTCTTGTGTAAGTCCTGATTCAGAAAACTGTATTCATCCACCTGGACCAATTTAAATGGAGGAAATGGGATCCTCATGGGTGTTGATCCGATTCGTCGACGGGTTGACTCAACTACTACTCCTTATCGACATTTAAAGCTTCAAAATGACGTAGCGCTAATAAGTTGTTTTAGCCAAGCTAGCTATTCTGATTGCTCGTGAAAACGTTGTGTGGCGGTGTAAAGTGACGCTTCATCTTATTTGCCAAATAATGCCATCGATTCATCGACCTTGACTCTTCTTTCATTACATTTGAGTCGATGTCAAAAAAATCTTTAGCCTGCTTCCCTAGCAGGTACATCTTTTAATAGCATTGCATCAGGCTCATATCTGTGTTGGAGGACAATGTCAGATCGTTATCGAAGGCAGTCCCCGGGTTTAGTCAAATTTCAACTGGTTATCCAGGGATGGTAGTGTTGACAGCTCCAGCTACCGTCCGTATCTGTCTTCTGGAGGAGTTTGCCACCACCTCCTTGGCCTTTGATATTCATTTCCAGCTGTCACAACTCCAAAAACTGCTGTAGAACAGGTCCATGATGTTGAGTAGAGCCAGACAGAAGAACCGCATCACTAGGAAACGTCTCTAGTTTGGGGTGCGAAGTCCTGCATTCATCATTGTCGAGATAAAAAGCAGTGGTAAGAGGACGCAGCCCTGTGGGGAGCCTGTAGCGGCGGTGAGGGGGTCCGACGGACTCATTTAAAATTACTTTCTGGTGGAAATGATATGCGAGGATATGTGGCTGTGACTTGATAAATTCAAAGGAAACGTCTGCAAACAGAAGCCATCCGTTTGCATTCCCATAACAAAATGAGCCAGATGCGGACACATTTGCATTGAATGGCGGCATCGCATTTACCACCGCGCCTCGTTTTCCAGCCGAGCCCCCCAGAGTGCTGACACCGGCCAACACAGTCTACCAGGTCATCAAGAATCGCCAAGCCCTGCTGGAGTGCACTTCCTTCGGCTCGCCCATCCCCAAAATTACCTGGTGAGTTAATGAACCCTGAACCGGCATGGCTAATGTTCCATGAAAAATCACCAATGAGATTCCCGCTTCTGTCTCAGGTTCAAGGAGAGTCATTTCGGCACGCTAGACGACGAGACGTATAAGGAGCACGACAACGGCACTTTGGAAATCCGTATGGCTCAGCCTCGGAATAGCGGAAAGTACACCTGCGCGGCGCGGAATTCTCTCGGTATCTATGAGAATCACGTGCACCTGGAAGTCAAAGGTACTCATTGCTCAGGATGTGGCCTCTTACCACCCTCTGAGTACCACAAGTGGGAGCCCTCGTTCCAATTTGAGAGCCACGAAAATAAAGCGAGTTGAGTGTAATGGTTGCATCATAAACTCGTCTGTCATCAGAACCGACCCGCATCCTGAAGCAGCCCGAGTACCGAATGGTGCAGCGCGGCAAGTCCGTTGTGTTTGAGTGCAAAGTCAAGCACGACCCCTCGCTCGTTCCCACCATGACGTGGCTCAAAGATGACGGGGAGCTGCCCGACGACGAGAGGTGAAAATGAGACCAATATGTAAACGACGACGGTAGAATTATTCATACTGGTCACCGTTCTTCTGAAAACATTTCATTGCTTGCTTGAAGCAGATTCGTGGTGGACGTCGACAGCCTCACGATCGCCGACGTGATGGAGAGTGACGGCGGCGTATACACGTGCGTCATGAACACAACGCTGGATCACGATTCGGCCAGCGCCGAGCTCACCGTCGTTGGTACGAGCCCCTCCGTACATCGCGATACATTCGCTGCTCGCTCAACTTTTTAAGGTCCACCTCCGGGTGGTTGACTTGCAGAGCTCTTATTGGATTTACTCTCTGTATGCTTTACACTCTACACTCTTAACATGAATATTGAATTGCCGCCGGCTGATCTTTGTTTTAATATGGCTGACGTATCACTCCACTTGGTATTCCTTCCCCGCTCGCGGATCCGGCAGAGGCCACGCCGACGCCGACCGTTGGCAACGGTAAAGCCTGTGGCGCACGTGGCTTTACAGATATGCTCCACCTTTGTCTTAGGATGATTTTTCTTTCTGCACGTGTCTCCTGAGAATGCCAATTGATGATTGTTTTATTGTCGTCGTTCTGCACGAGGGCAGCTTTTGCTTAGCATGGCTGCCTCACATTCAGGACGTTTGGTTTTGAATCTCCTTGCGGAGATTGCATGCTCTCTATATGCATGTTTGTTCGGTTAATTGAAGACTGCCCTGAGATGTACCCCACCCCAAAACGCCCGAGATAGACTCCAGTTTAGCCACCACCCTAATGCAGATACGCATTAGGGTGGTGGTAGTCGAAAGAGGATTGTTGAACATTCTGTATGATACATCGTGTCAAGAGGAAGGCCATTGGTATTCCCGTTGGAGTCGAGGATAGAGAGGATCATTTGTGATGCAGTAGCAGTACCTGAAACGCTTTCAAATGTCAAACGCGCTCATCATTCATTTAATCCGAGCATGCGTTCTGCATTATCGGTCGAAAACACCTCCATCTCATCCCGAGCGATCGCTCAAGCTCGACGTGCATCAATTCAAATGCATGACACTTCGCTCGCGCGGGCAAGTCTTCATTTTTGTCTTCTCGTGGCATGAACCCGACGCCGAGCATCTTTGGCGTTGGCTCACGTGTTGTCGTGCGCCGTGTCTTCCTTCAGAGCGACCCGACCCCCCGACCGACCTGGAGCTGACGGACCACAAAAAGAGGAGCGTTCAGCTCACCTGGATTCCTGGCGATGAGCACAACAGTCCTATTGAGAGTAAGTGTGAATTTAGCATCGAATGTCCTGAACTCCTATTTTCCATGCCAATGCTGCAGTGGGCAGAATGGATACATTTGGCCAAATACCGAACTCTGCTTTTGAGCCACAAAATGTCACTGTTCACGTTTTTCTGTCAGCTAACTTAATAGTTTATGGAACAAAAACATTAACATGACTTCATCTCACAATGAAGCTATGTACGCATGAACCTTGAGTCCATCGGTCGTCGACTCCTAAAAATCATGATTGTGATTCAGTAGCAATTCATTCGTTACGGGGAACACATTCCTGACGCTCCGTTGAGACACCATATCTTAAAAAAAATATTTTCATTATATAGTTTTGCTGCTCTCGCATGCTCTATACTAGAGGTGTCCAAACTTTTTTAGTTTGAGGGCCGAAGATAGTAAAATGTCATGACCGAAAGAACGAGATCCCGGATACAAGCGGCTGAAATGAGTTTTCTCCGCAGGGTGTCCGGGCTCTCCCTTAGAGATAAGGTGAGAAGCTCAGTCATCCGGGAGGGGCTCAGAGTCGAGCCGCTTCTCCTCCACATCGAGAGGAGCCAGATGAGGTGGCTTGGGCATCTGATTCGGATGCCTCCTGAGCGCCTCCCCTGTGAGGTGTTCCGGTCATGTCCCACTGGGAGGAGACCCCGAGGAAGACCCAGGACACGCTGGAGAGACTATGTCACCCAGCTTGCCTGGGAACGACTCGGGATCCCCCGGGGAGAGCTGGAAGAAGTAGCTAGGGAGAGGGAAGTCTGGGCTTCCCTGCTAAAGCTGTTGCCCCCGCGACCCGGCCCCGGATAAGCGGTAGATGATGGATGGATGGATGGATGGATAGATAGTAAAATGGAAAGGATGGAAAGGGCTACTTTACAATTTGTCAACTTTTTGAAACGCACTCAAGTCAGTCATGAAAGCATTTACCGTATTCTACCGAACTATAGGGCGCTTCAGAGTATAAGGTGCACTTTCAATGAATGGCCTCTTTTAAAACTGTTTTCATATATAGGGTGCACCGCATTATAAGGCACATAATATAATGGCTAAAATAGTGGCTGTGGTTGCGTCCATCCACTAGATGGAGTTACAGTAAAGGAATACAATACAATGTAGCTTTATTTCTACAGCGGTTGTCTGGAACAAAGCGATTTACAGAACATTTAAAATACGACGTCCAAGAAATCAGAATATTGATCCACCGGATTATAAGGCGCACTGTCGGCTTTTGAGAAAATGGAATGCTTTTAGGTGTGCCTTATAGTGCGGAAGATACGGTATGTGTTGTTTGTATTGTCTCGCTAATGACCTGTTTTTTATTATACTTCCTGCAATTGACTGGTGACCAGTCCTAGTGATGACGCAGCATCAGGAGATCTTGCTCAAGCACACTTTGACCTTGTCACAAGGTCTTTTTAATTACATTGCATCTCTTCCAGTAGACATCAGTGCTGTCCAGCATGGCGTGCCACACTTTTAGCACTCCACTCAAAGCGCACAGCTCTAAATTTGCGCTTATACTGTTAAAAAAAAAAAAAAAAAAAGAGCTGTGTTCGGCCAACGTTATATATTTGATCAAATGTTGTGTTTATTATTTCACACAGAATTTTTGATCCAGTATGAGGACTCGCTTCACCACCACAGAGGTCACTGGCACCACCTCACTGAGGTCGGCGGTACCGAGACCACAGCTCACCTGAAGCTGTCGCCCTATGTTCACTACACCTTTAGAGTCCTTGCTGTCAATGCCATGGGCAGCAGCCGACCCAGTTTCCCCTCTAAGATGTATAAGACCGAGCCTTCAGGTACTAGAAATCCAGAGTGAAATCTTTTTCCTCTCTGGAACTTGTGTAATATATACAGTATATGTATTTTTCCCTCCTAAAAGCTCCAGATGAGAATCCAACAGGTGTACATGGTTTTGGAACAGAACATGACAATCTTGTCATTTCATGGAAGGTATTTTTTTTTAATAAAGTACAGGAACAAATGACACTCATGAATCAAGGTACCATACTTATTTTGATTATATACTTTTTCGGCATAAACGTTTGGTTGACCTCTTCTTCCATAGCCGCTCTCAGGCCTCCAGGCCAATGGGCCGGGACTCCATTACAGAGTGATGTGGAGACGGAAGATGATGGACACCGAGTGGATGATGGCGACCGTAGCCAACAACTCCAAATTTGTGGTGTCCGGAACACCCACATTTGTTCCGTACGAGCTCAAAGTTCAGGCTGTGAATGACTACGGTGCAGCGCCCGAACCCGCCGTTGCCTTCGGCCACTCTGGAGAGGATCGTAAGTCCGATTGCTCAATCTCCAGCCTGCCCTTTTCACCGATGCAAAGCTGTTATGCACACGTTGTTATGTTGCAGACCCACTCGCTATAGTTGAATGTTTTTCTTTTTTATATAGTGCTAACCCTCCCACGTGCAGTAAACACATATTTGAATGCAAAAAGTACAAGCATCAAATGTATAAAATGATTGCTAGTGCACATATTTGTTTCCCACAAGTGATAATGTGTCTGGTTGAACTATCATAATTTTTAGGCTAACGTTCTAGCCAATACTCATTCAATGATAGTTTTTTTTTTTTTTACTGTTAATGTTATGTAACATGGGTTCATGGTTGTGGACGAACTAGAAGCATAGGGGGTTGATGATTTCCGATGCTCTCCATTTCAAGCCGAGGATGTCAAAGTCGAGGCCCAGGGGCCAGATTTGGGCCCGCCAAATCATTTGATGTGGCCCGCAAAAGCAAATCAAGCCTGTGATGACAGTTTTCATCCATTGCTGTGGTTGGTCAAAATAAATGTTTGCTTGGCGTGCACAAGTTGCGGCATCACCCCCATCAGCACAAAGTATTGTACTGAATGTTCCTCTTTTCTCGAGCAGATCACATTGAAGCACTCCCAGATCGATACTGTGGAGAATTCCTTTGAGGGAGTCGCGTATCAATCTGGCTCTTCTCAGATTACCATCTCGTGGCACCTTTTCGCAATTACAAATCACTTTTAGGGGAGTGTCAATTATTTCACTGTTTTGTGCTTGGCCCCTGTCCTTATCCCATTTTCCCCTTATCCCTGTACCCTGAAAGCGCTGATGATCTGTTTCTGTTTCTTCGCGACAGTGCCGGCCGCCGCTCCAGAATCTGTGCTGGTGTACGTGTTAAACAGCACACTGGCCGAAGTCCACTGGGAACCCGTGCCTCAAGAACAAATACGTGGATACCTCAAAGGGTACAAGGTATGGCATGGGAATCAACTGAACACCGGCGGCACAAATCGGACGACTGAGGAACCCGTTTTCGCAGGTGTATTACTGGCGAGAGCGCAGTCTGCACAAACATAACCCCCATCACGCGGAGAAGCAGATCCTAACCTTCAGCGGCAACCACAGCAAAGGAAAGCTGCCTGGCCTGCACCCCTTCAGTCTCTACTCATTCAATGTCAGGGCGTACAACGGCAAGGGAGACGGTCCCCCGAGTCGCAACCAACAGTTTGAGACCCCCGAAGGAGGTAGAAGAACATTTCTCTGACTGTTTCAAGCATGTCTCAAATATCTCGTGTAGGTGATGTTTAGAATAGATTTTCAATCATTGGTGAAGTATTAACCTATTTTTCAGATGATGGGTCGCTCTGGAGTATGTCCCATTTTGATTGGCGGGGTGGTGGGGGGGTTGATTTACAAAAACTGAGACCAGCATAGAACAGTAAAGCTTGCATTGTTTCAAAACAACATCCCTCCTTCATGTTGACGGTAGCGAACAAGTTCTTTTTGGATTCAAATCTTCCACTTGTAACTATGGAATTTTTTTTTTTATAGTTTAAAATGGCTTACATTAAGAAGCATCTCGCATTGCATTGCAGGCAAAGGTAAAATCCTGGGTCGGTTATTTCACCTAACTAGTATATCCTTGTTGTTGCGGAAGCAACATGCTAAACTCGCAATATGCCACAAATTAGTTGCCATGACTACCACTTCTTCTTCCATCCTTTCAGGCGGTTGGCAAATCCTTTTGGTCTATTACTGCCACCGTTTAAGCTTGTACCAGTATTTGACAATCTCCAAAAGAAAGTAGAAGAAATGCACAGAAACGTAGTCATGGCGACCAACGTGCGCCGTTTAGCCAGTTTAGCATACGGCTTCCGTCGCAACGAGAAAGGAATATTTATAGCACCTAAAAGTCAAAATAACTGAGCAGGATTCTACCTTTGCCCACAATCTGACACGGGACATTAATTCTTCCTTTGAGATCTTCCAGAGCTCTTGAGCTGACAGTCGGGTGCCTCTCTAATTCATTTTCACAGTGCCGGGAGCTCCTTCCTCCTTGATGGTCACCAACCCCAATTTGGACTCTTTAAGCCTTGAGTGGAACCCTCCTCGTGACCGGAACGGACTCCTTACGGGCTACACCCTCAAATACCACCCAGGTGAGCTTGTTTCTTGTTCATTTTCTGAGCAATGAACGTCTGGCTTTGTGTAGTTGTTAGTCTCATTGCTTGTATCGTCATCCTGTTGGGATTAGACCATCGAGAGGATGAATCACCATATCGAGTCACAGTTTAATTAGTCTTAGTGAAACTAATTAACAAGTCGCCTTTTGTCATTTCCGCCTCTTGTACCTGAACCCTCTATGCTCCGAAACACTTTCCGCACTTGTCATCGTTGTCACTTCAACCCACCTACATTTTCTTCCTCCTCCTGATGCTGCCCCACCTACTTCTCCTACTCGCACCTCTATTCAACTTACCCCCCCCCCCCCCCCACCCTCATCATCTCGTAGTCAATAACTCCAATGAGCTGGGCCCAGAGGAGGAGCTGGCCCTGGCCGCCAATGAGACCTCAGTCACTTTGCTCAACCTCAAGTACAGCACGCGCTACAAGTTTTATTTGAATGCCATAACGCGCAAGGGGCCTGGCCCGGCCGTTACGCAGGAGGCGATCACCGTCGTGGATGAAGGTAAGCAAGAAAAATATGCGGATTGATGTTTTTAATTCATAAATTATGCTCACCTACATCCTTTTTTTTTTTTCAAATGAAAAATGAACTTATAAGAATTCTATAGAACAAGAGACCATACTTAACCATTTCAGGGACAGCGATTACTGCAGTGGACAGCGTATTGTGTTATCAGGTTACAGGGTGCATGAAAGGGTTAAGGCTTATTTATATTACATTATTTCATGACAGCTCACCGAAACTCCAAAATGAACCGTCTTAAGAAATAAGAATATGACGAAAGAAACAATCAAAATGGGTTTTCATGATAGAATTTATGTCAGGATTGGCTTTCATTTGTGTGTTTCATGATATGTGTGCAATATACGATTTTGGATTTTTTTGAAACGAACTATGGAAATACATTATTTTTTTCCATCTAACCCAAGGGCGTAAAACGAATTTTTGTCGTGGGCCACATTTTAGTTACGGTTTCCCTTGGAGGGCCGAAATGACTAAAACCATATAAAAAGTCAACAATAACGGTTTATTCAACTATTGTTTAAGTGACTGTAATGAGGGGTTTGATCACAAGAAAATGCTTACAATATTTGAAAGAGATTTTAACAAGCATCATGGAAGTTGACATGTTTGATTTGCTTTCGCGGGCCACATGAAATGATGTGGCGGGCCAGATCTGGCCCCCGGGGTTTGACACCTGTGCTCCAACATTTTTTAATTTATTGAGACGTACTCGTACATGATACTGGCATTTTCTAATAATTAAATAGAATAATGTTATGAACGCTTTCATGCACCCTGCAACCTGATAACATGGGAAACTGTCCACTGGAGTAACCGCCTTCCCTCAAAGGGTTAAATATATTGACCAAACAAATCCATAAACGGCTTAATCAACCATAAATGGAGGTTTGTCGTTTACTATTGTATATACAGTACCCATATCCCAATTACTAAATTTAATCCAACACCTAATTAACTTCTTTTTTTTCAGTATCTTGTTTGGTATTAGACAATAGAATGCACAACAAGAAAATACATCTGCAGTGCACTCAGACATCTCACATTCATTTCAATTGATTTAAGATTTTTCATAGCTCCCATTGAACATCTGCCATGTTCAGTATTTTAATATTGTTGCGTCATCATCACATTGTGTCGAGTGTCCTTCGTTTTTTTTTCCCTCTGGCGTTGTGACTTGACCACTTTAAACACCCTGTCTGATCCAGTCGCATGACATTGCACGGGTGACTCGCGCCGACCCCTCGCCAATGCTTTGCATGTGTGTACGTGCTAGTGTGTGTTGTGTGTGTGTGCTTGGACGTTTGTGTATGTCTGCATCGATGGTGACCCACCTGTTGTCATTTCTCCATTGTGTCTGAGCTCTCCTGACTCGTCTCGACAAAGACATTGACGTGGGAAGCACGCCTTACTTATAGTAAGGCATGCACTACGGGCATGCGCGTTCTCCTCCCTTCCCCTGTCTTGCTTATGTTGTATGATGTTGGCCTTGCAAAGAAATGTTCTTCTTAAAAAACAAAGAGGTGGAAACAGTCCAGTGGAACGGTCAAAGTTGAACACAATCGCCTGATTGACATCCAAGTTTAATCGGGCCACCGAGAGTTCATTTTGATTGTGGTTTCAAATTTCATGGCTGACGTCCAGTGGCGCTGCCACGAAGAGTTTCGTGTCGGAGTGGTCTGCGTGAGGCGATTGAGTGTGTCGGTTGCCTTTGATAGGTTGTCATTCCTCGGGCGTGGTGGTTTCTAAAACAAACAAACAAACAACTAACTGCAAACCCCGAAGTGGATTGCTTACAATGTACCGAGCAGCCGGGACATTTCCAATGTGTCGTTTCTTGTTCTATGGTCCACACAAAAATTAAAAAAATAAATAAAATAAATAAAGACATAGCAAATGTTGACTCAGCACATGCATGTTGATGGTTTGAACTAAGTTTGACTTTTTCTTTTAATAGAGGTTCCACTGTAAATGAGAATGACTTGTCCTCGCATGGAAAGGCTTGTTTGTTTGCCCCCGCCCCGAAAGAATAATACATCCCATCCTCCATCAATATGTTGATGTTGCCCATGCATCGTGTTCGTGCATTCATTCTCCGGTTGTGTTGCCTTGAGCACTTTCACCCCCGGTAGCAGCACCTTTCGCACATCACGCTTGCCAACAGATGCTCTCTCTTGTGTGTTCAGCGCCGGCGGCCAGTCCTTTTGGCAGCGTTAACTCCTCCAGGGGAGAGGACGGCACCCTGATCACTTGGGAGTACTGGGGCCCGGAGAGAAACATTTATTTAGAATACATAGTGGAGAACAGTAAGCAATGTTATTCATATTATTATGATCATTTTTGAGAGCTCCGCATAAGGTGGCGAGAGATTATTTTCGCCAAGTAGGTTAAAAAATTTTCCATCCTGTTATTGACAGGAGTTTCGTGTAGTAGCCACGCATCAACGATAGTGATGATGATTATCGTTTTATATACATTATGGGCGGTACCCCCTCCCCCACCCTCCAGGCAAATGTGTGTGGCTCTTTGTCCAGAGGCTTTGAAACAGCTTGTGAACATTTTTTAAAAATACATTTCTTGGATAGGGTCTCATTCCATTGTGCGAGTATACCTAATAAAGTGGCTTGTAAGTTATATGAGCAGAAAATAGTTGCTGTCTAGCGCACCGGCACATTCCCATCATGTCACGACTCATTTGACGTCTCCAACCCCCGCACACATCTGCTGTGTTGTTCGCCGTCCCCCCCTGCAGGTGAAGGCGAAGACGAGTGGCGCAAAGAGCTGGTGAACAGCTCTCAGAACTTTATGCTCAGGGGCCTGAAGGAGGGCCTCTCCTATAGGGTGCGCTTGGTGGCCCAAGGTCACGCCGACCAAGAGCCCCACCGCTCCAAGGAGCTCACGGTGACGGTGCCAGGTGAGGCGCGTTCCTGGGCCCACCCGAGCTTTTGCACTTTTAAAAAAACAACAACATATTTTTAGCGGTGCATTGGATGGTTGCCGTCTCAAGCAGGCATGCTCTGTAGTACTATCTGGAGTTGTTACTTTTGTTGTAGCGCTAATATAGCCGTACAATACATGACATGAATTAATATTTCAATATCATCTATAGTAAACTTGTGAATGTGTGTTGTTTTTGTCTGTAAGTGATTGTCTGGGTGTGTGATAGCCGTGAAAACATTGCATCATCCACGTAGTTGACATTTTCAGTGTTGGGCAAGTAATTTTCACTATAAGGCGCGCCTAACAGCATTCTATTTTCTCAAAAGCCGACAGTGCGCCTTATATTCCGATGCGCCCTTATACACGGATCAATATTCTGAATTCTTGGACGTCATATTTTAAATGTTCTGTAAAATGCTTTATTACAGCTGCAGCGCTTGTGAAAGCTCTGTATAAATAAAGCTGCATTGTATTGTCTTCCCTTTCGCATAGCTCCATCTCGTGGATGCATAATGCAACCGCAGCCACTATTGTATCTTCTATGCGCCTTATAATGCGGTGCACCCTATATCTGAAAACTGTTTTAAAATAAGCCATTCTTTGAAGGTGTGCCTTCTAATCTGAAGCGCCTTATAGTATGGAAAATACGGTATTTCCAAAACATCATTAATTATGTACAAGGTTTTCCAAAAGTCACAATGCTTGTTTTTTTTTTTTTTTGTAAGGCCATGGTCATTCCAATGAGTTTGGAATGACGTCGCAAAATTTCATGTGTGGAAAGAATTTTTCTGTCCCTGACTGCAGTTGAGCACCACATGGAGAAGCTTTATGGGTGTCACGCTCCTCCAACGAGTAGTGCAATACAATACAATACAATACATGCTGATTTCTACATTTACAATTACAATTACAAAAAAAAAAAGTACAATTCGTGGTACCGGTGCCAAGTTTCTCGAAACAGCATCTGCTTTTGGCAAACCACGAACCACGAAGATCTGGGAGTCCCACCACTGATGAGAACAACAAACTCTTCGAGCAGACGCTCGTCGTCAATTGTTGTTGTAGTTATAATTTGATTTTATATTGATTTGACTGGTTTCGGTGAATATTTTTACTCAAGAGAAATATATTTATGCAGAGTATGTGTGGATTTGTAGTGGTGCCGCCTGAATTTCCTCTGCGGGAATTCATAGAATCGTATCTTAATTTCACATTTAGTGGGTGGGCAGGCACTCCAGAGACCCAACGAATTAGACTTCAAACGATAACAAGTCATTTGTTGCCTTTAAATCAAAGAAATGCAACAAACTATGAAACAACATTTACGAGTCACACCGAGGGATAGCATGACTAATCGGTTCTGCTTTTATGTGGTGTATCAAGTTCATCTCATGACACATCATCAGTCATGAAAATTACAGCCAATGATAACTTAGGACAGCAGGACCCAAGTCACAGTGTGAGGAGTCGTACATGCCGACTGAGTCAATGGAAATAAAAAAAAAAAAGTTGTAAAGCATATAATAGTTCGAAAATGTAATGACTTATGCTCACTATTAAAATACAGCAAAAAATGCAACTTGGCGTCATTGCATTACTTCGCCCCGCGAACACTGGATGTTTCTAACCCCCCATCATGAAAACGGTTAGCAAGCTAACCAAACACGAGCCGCTGCTGAGCAAGTAGATCGTAAAATGACGCTTCAACATGTCAAGGAGAATAGTCAGTGCAAAACGGATAAGGTGTCCTCTTCCTTTCCTCCTCCTTCTCTCGCTGGTCAGCTGTGGCTAGTCGACAGGTGGACATCGCCACGCAAGGTTGGTTCATCGGCCTCATGTGTGCCATCGCCCTCCTCATCCTCATCCTCCTCATCATCTGCTTCATCCAGAGGAACAAAGGAGGCAAATATCCAGGTGAGGAGTGCAGATAGCTAGCTAGCTAGATAGATAGATAAATGCACCTGTATGTAGCATTGTAATTTATTTATTTTATTATTACTATTTTTATTATTATTATAAGTTCAAAGCAGAGAAAGAGTGTGTAAAATTTGGGGGAAATTGTACTAAGCGGGAAGTGGTACATAATGAAAAGCACAAGGCATAGGACAGAGCCTTGGGACACACCTGAAGTAATTGGGTGGGACTTGAAAGCCGTTGTGATAGCGACAGTGTGAATCAGTTTTACTTTGGCTAATGTCTCTTTTTGTTTTGGGCACAGTCAAAGAGAAGGAGGACGCTCACACAGACCCGGAGTTCCAGCCGATGAAAGACGAAGATTGCACTTTTGGGGAATACAGGTGAGAGAACGCATTCAAGGCCCGCTCGCCCGGGAGGCTCGTTTAAACCAATCGGCTCTTTCTAGCCGGGCCGGTGCTCTTTTCACCACTGACCACTGAAATGATCAACACGTGCCCCCCTGCCCTCTTAGCCTAAAGCACTTTTTGTGGGGGGACATTTTTTGGACTTTTTGCTGGATGGGATTGTTCAGGTTCTCAGGATGAAAGGGTGGATCTGTTTCTTCCTGCGAAAATATCCATTCGATTGATTTGCAGCATCATATTGATAATAAGCTACTCAAGACAGCGATCAAAGCTCACCGTAATCAAGCGATGCCGGTTAGCATCTGGAGGTTGCACATAGAACAAAGCACTTTATCGTATATTGTCTATGTGTTGTCATGTTTTTTTAAATTACTGTAATGTGCATTAAAAAAATGATGGGATCCAAACAAATATTTTTTTAAGAAGTACTTTATATTCACTTTTTTTGTATGTACAGGTATACCCAAATGTATTCAATAGAATTAAAACGGATATAACATCCATAGCTATATGTACAGGAAATATCTGGATATAATATGTTGGATGCATGCTGTGAAGAGCTGTTATACATTTATGAGGATATTAAAAAGACTGCACTAGTTGATAATGTGTTGAAATGGACCGTTCATCTACGTGTGTAGATGCATATGTATGTGGAAGGATGCAGTAATTTGGGAAATACGTGAAATAGGATTTTTTTCTTTTTTTTTTCTGATTCTGATTTCTGAAGCGAGTCCAAATGACACTCACCCAAAATATATCTAAAAAAGCAAAGTAATATAAAGTCATATTATTATTATGACACAAAAAGCTAGGGGAAATGTAACATTTTGAAACATTATAAAGAATAAAGATATGTGATCATAAAATACAAATATAAAATATTTTTAGTGTTACAAATTATTTTCTTGTTGATTACAAATTTGGCCTCTTCATTTTCCTTTTCTCATAATTTTGTGTAATACTTTTGTTTCTGTCTTGCCCTAATTTTCCTTTATATTACAGATTATCATTAATTTTGGTTGGTTTCATTTTGACGTGTTTTTCTTTTGGGAAAAAAAGTCAAATATTTTCAGAAGATAAAGTCATAATTTCATTATATACATAATACTACTTTTTTCCTCAAATCGTTTTTTTGTTTTGTTTTTTTAACAAATATTTGCTGTGTTAGTTCCTCAATAAGTCACATGATCAGCCTATTTGGATCAGACAATGTTTACATGTGAGTACGTGTCGGGGAATCCCTCAGTGAGGAGAGGTAAGAGCGATGTTGTGTGTGTGTGTGTGTGTGTGTGTTTGTGTGTGTGTGAGAGAGAGAAAGAGAGAGAAGAACAAACAAAAAAAACACTCGCTTGAAAACGCATTGGAGGCTGTTGTTCATCAAGTTGAATATTTGTGAAGTCATAAAGCCTTGGTGATGTCTGAAGACACTCAGTGAGTGCCTCTCTTGTCTGCAATGTGGATCTTACATACGCTAACTCGTGTCCAAATTGAACCAACCTTTCAGCATCATGACGGCTTTCTTGGCTGTGTTTCATTGACGTTCGACTCATGTACATGAAGAAGAGTTGCTTTGATAATTATGTCACGCTTTGTCGAAAACGATCACATGCTTGCTTTTGGATGGACGGTGTTTGGTCGTCATTTTTGTTATTTTGCCATCACAGCATTTTTGTGTCTGTGACGCTGCAACAAAACAACAACACAGTGACCACCTCATCTCTCTTATTTGGTTTCAAGGGGAATCCAACCAGTGTGACATTGCTTGACATCTATTCCCCTGTTGCCTGATGGAAACCAACGAATCACTCAGAGCTTTTTTTTTTCTTTACACATGGAGCTAACGCTTTTACAATAGCTTAGACCAGTGATTCCCAATGACTAAGCCATGGCAAATTAGTATGTGCTGGCAGAATTAAGTGCCAGACCCAACCACGATTGGTGAAAATCCACAATACAAAGTGACCATCGACATTTCTTTAAGTATCAGGGGTTCTCCAATTTTAAAGGGGCCCTGTCTTAAGCAATGGTAAAAGTTACTGTTGGAATGCTCCATCTAAGAAAGGGGGAAAAAAGGAAGGAAAAAGCTGCATCCAGCACATCATGATCACTGCTAACGCCTTGCATGTCATTCTCTCCCTCAGCGACAATGAGGACCATAAACCCTTAAAAGGGAGCCGCACACCATCGAGTGGCACGGTTAAGCGGGACGGCAGTGACGACAGTTTAGTAGACTACGGGGAAGGAGGAGACGGCCAGTTCAACGAGGACGGCTCGTTTATCGGCCAGTATAGCGGAAAGAGCGCCAGCCGCGACACCGCCGAGGGCCACGAGAGCTCTGAAGCGCCATCCCCGATTCACGCCATGAACTCCTTGAACTCCTTCGTGTAGGCTCGCCATCCTAAGCAGGAAAAAGAACATGCGTGTTGTCACCGGGGGAAACCTTCAGAGATAAGCTCTTAGGAAGGCGAAAACCCAACGCCTTGACCATGAACAAGACTCTCTTTGGACTCCATTGACGTTTTCACCATGACTTTTATCTTTTTTCACCGCGACCTTTATCTGACTATTCAGGACATCCACTCGATTTATAAATCACTAAGGTAGCAGGCAGTTGCTTTTCTGCCACCTCAAATTACCCTGGTGCCTATCATTTACTAACATGATAAAAATGTCTGTCAGCTTGTATGTTCAAAGCATGACTCCCATATTGTTCTCTTCCCACGCAGACGCTTGTACAAGAAATTAATTGACATGACTCAAGGCCCGCACCTTCGTAGTATCTTCATAGGAACAGTCCTGTGCATTAGTCAAAGTACACGTTTCGAATTGTGGTTTCATTGAGCTTCAATTGGCTTAATTAGCATGGCATCGTCATGAATACGCTCTTAAATCGAAGAGTGCACTCATTCATGTCATTTACAAGCCTGTTCTTATTCATCCCCCAAAAAATAGGGCATGAGTTTTTGGGCTGGTTAGCTCACTAGCTAGCAAGTTAGTTAGTAACCCATTAAGTCAGTCAGTCAGTTAGTTAGTTAGTGAGTTAGTTGTTCCTTTTTATATTCCTTCTTTCGTTGGCTCATTAGTTCCTTTATTTGTTCCAGTTGAGTTGGCAAGCAAGTTTGTCATATAGGCATTAGCTAGTTAGCATAATTACAACAACAACAAAAAGACACCAGGCTCTTTATATTGGTGGTGTCAATCAAATGCTAATCCTCCCGTTTCCTTTTAAAATTGGTTGGTTGGTGAGCTAACTAGGCTTTAGTTGGTGCGAAAACTATACAACCATTTTGTCTTTTTCTATTCTGTTTGTGATATTGTCGAGCTCGCTGTTTAGTTAGCACTCTAGCTACCTATCTATACATAGCAAAACAAAACAACAACCATTTTCTAAAAAAAACCAAAGGAGTGCTCCACATTGCTATTACTACACCTGTTTGGCGACCTATCTACTGAGCTAGCTAGCTAGCTAGCTACCATTTAGTGAGCTATTTAGTTAGTAGCAAGGACCAGGCAAAAATATGTTTCAGAAAACTTTGTACAGAAGTGCAAAAAACACCAGACGAGGTTTGCGGTGAGTTTTTTAAATTTTATTTATTTATTTTTTTAGCGCGCCAGTCCATTAGCCAGAAAATTAGCAGGAATACTTTGAGGTGCTCTGGGGTGGGGGAACCTTTCCATAAGGAAATGAGATTTTCCTTTGTAATGTTAATGGAACGGCCCCCACCAAATTCATAATGTCCATCTGGCATCCTTTGTCAACTAGGGAGCAGGCTGCTAACAAAAATGGACACAAATATGCTTGGAAAAAAAACTACAAAGCTAGTGGTGACTTGACTTTTCCACAGTACTGTTCATACAAAACAAGAGCATTACAAGCATGCTATACGAATGCAGCACTGGACTGTCCATCCGCCTCATGACCCGTTGCATGGCATGTTAAATCCCCACCCGGCTTCGCTCCAGTGTGCGTCTGAATGTGACCTTTGCTTTTTGGTGTGCTAGTGCCTTTACTTCATACTGAGGGCCGTGCTACATACATGACGAAACATGTTTGGAAAGCAGGCTCGGGCTGTCCTAAGTTCTGTGGCATGAACTTTTCTAAGACAACCACAACAGAACACTTGGTTCGAGGTGGTTGTTTTTCTTTTGTCACCTTTTTTAAAATACATTTTATTTGCATAACCCCGGTAGCACGCAAAAAAAAAAACATAAGCGAAAAACATTATTTTTAAACTGTTTTTTTTTGGTTCTTGACAGAAGTCAGTGCCCTTAACTTGTTTTTACTCCTGCCAAGGCAGTATGGTTTTGTTTTTTTGTTTTCTTTTTTGTCGAGAGATAAATCTACAATTTGGTGCAGATCAAGGCTTTTTATTTTTTTTAAATGATAAGGAGCATAATTCCTTAATTGCTTCTATGGTCAACATAGTGGCGGTGAGGGGATTTTCTGTGCAACGTACACACAGTGTAGAGAATGAACTTCTCCCCCACAAAGCAAAAATACTTTTACGTTTTATGGGCACTTTTTTTTAATGCTCACTCCTGCTAGAACACAACAGTCATTAAAAAAAAAAGTGGAAACAAGAAAATTTAAGTTTTTCCTCGGAAGAGATCAGCAGTCTGCGGTGATTGTTGAAACTTGATTGTTTTAAGCTACAGAACATTTTTTGATGTTCCTCACTAGACCACATTAAAAATTAAATCACATCACGTTTAGGTCATCGGAATGTACGCAGCATCCATTTTCTACGATCATCACAATAATATGTTGACTTGTACTAATGACGCTTTTTGAGAGCCTTGATACGGGATCAAGGTTTCTTTTTTTCTTAACTTGCATCAAGTTTGTCTTTCTTTTTATTGTGATGATGAGGACTTGTAGAATATTTTGTTGAAATATGTAAATATACCCTCACGTGGATTGTACAGGGCTTGCAAGTGAGGCGACGTTGTGCATGATTTCTATTGTTCATAGGACTGTATTAAATGTAGAGAATATATCTATAAATATACTGGAATCATTTTCTTGCTGTGCATTGTGTACATACTGTATGTTTTTCTGTAATGAACTGGACCGATAGAAATCATATACGATTTTTTTTTCTCCCAGATATTGCTTGCCCGGGCTACACTGCTAAAGTTTTGTTTTCAACAATATTTCAGCTTGTTTTTGTATTTAAGGAACAGATTTGTACTAACCCAATACTTTTGTTGTTTCGATGTCATTTCTTTTTCTGTTTCTTGATATGGGAGCTGTATTAAATGAATAAACAATCACTTTCCTCCAATTTTGACTCAAGGCTTGTCCATGAATGATGTTAATAATGCAAAGCTGATTACCGGTATGCCTTTCCTCCTGACACAATCAAAGAGGCAGTTGAGAATTTGGACCGTAGAAGAAGCAGGAACTGACTAGAAAGGTCTGAAAGAGGTGCGGGTAACAAAGGTTTACATGACCCAGTTTGAGTGGGAGTTCGGGTGAAATCAGCCGGTGGTGGTTTTGTGCATGCGCCATTCATTTTGCGGTTTGGTGGCGTGAGCATCGTTTTGTAGTCGCCAGAGGCTTGGAAAAGTAGCTCAAAATAGCCGCAAAGTCACGAAACTGGCAACACTGATTTCTGCTTTAATGGGTACTCTTTCCATTTAAGCGTGCACTCGCCATTTCACATTGAGTAATCAGCAATGAGAAGAGCTTTAATGCATATCCTTGCAATTTCAGCAAGCCCTTAATTGGTATTTTACACGTTGGGTATCCAGCAATGGGAAGTGCTTTAAAGATTACTCGTTTATGAGCGACTGCTTGGCATTTTATATGGAGTGCTCAGGATTGCCCGGTGCTTTCATGTGAATATGGTCAATATCAGTAAGCAAGTTTTTATCTTGGTTTTCTAAGCACTGGGGTGTATTTCGATGTGTATTCTTTCTATTTCAGTCAGCGTTCAGCATGATGGATGTGCTTTAATTTGCACTCTTTCAAGCTCAGCATGACGTTTAAGCCTAACGAGTGTTAAGAAGTGCTTTCAAGCATGTTTTCAATGTCAGCTGTCTGCTTTTTATGCTGGACAACCATCATTAAGAAGCGCTTGATTGCATACTCTTTCCAATCGTAGCAACCTTTTGCCTTTTACTTTGGATACCCACTGACATGAATTGATTCCACACATTCTCTTTCAATTTCAGTGACTTTTTGACATTTTTCATTGGGTGGCGGTGCAATAAATGTATGAGAGCTATTATTTCATAAGTCTGTGCGGAGTAGCTGGTCGGCACGTCTGTCTCACATTCAGGAGCCCGGGGTTCAAATGTTTTTTTTGGTTAAACACCTGAGCTTGCATGTTCCGTGTACGTGACACAAGAATTCCTCATAAGATAAGAAAACCTTTATTTGTGTCTCAATGGGGACATTCCCAATTTACAGCAGCAAGGGAGAAGTAGAAGAACTAAAAGTATCAAAATAAATATAGTAAACTAGCATAGGCTCCAGGTTATCCTTCACCCCAGGGGTGCCCATTAGGTAGATCCTGATCTACCGGTAGATCTAAGACAGGTCCCAAGTAGATCCGAGGAGTGTCGAGAAGAAAAAAAACAAACAACCATTTGTGTGTCTTTGTACATGTTAGTAATATATTTTTTGTGTTAATATACACTGCACACTAATCAGTCTCATTTTCACTAAAAAAAATATTTAAAAAATAAAATAAAGCAGGTACATCTTAAATTTGTGTGTGTGTGTGTGTGTGTGTGTGTGTGTGCGTGCGCGCGCCGGTAAGGGTAAATCCCGTGAGGTTAGTTGACCAAAAAGTAGATCTTCGATCCAAAAAGTTTGGCCACCCCTGCTTCACCCGAATGAATACGAGGGGGGGAAATGATTGATTGATCTGTCGAGTCTCTGTTAGTCAACAGCAAAGCTTGTCAGTGACAAGTGGACGTTAGTTTCTCTTTCTCCTTGACTTGACCGCCCCCTTGTGGCGACCAGGCACTGAAGCCGACTTCGACAAGGAGCCGCCCTGTTCCCATCCCTTTCCTCTGATTGCCACCCACTCTTCAGTCCCCCCCTCCCCCTTCACCTACCCACTTCCTCCATTTCCCGGCGGCCGATTCATTTTGCGTCGGCTGCAACGTCTGCCTCGGCGTCCATTATCTTCCAGCCTCCATGATTGATCAGCATGTGCAGCAGCTTTCGGCTCCACCTGCAATCAGACTGCTCGCTTTTGCTTTTGTCCTTTTCTCCAAAGACATTAGCTCATCAATGTTCTTTCGGATAATAATAATCATGTATTTGGTTTTTAGACTTGGTGAAGCAGCATCTGCTTCATGATCTGGTTCCTGGGCCTGCGTGGGTTTTCTCCGGGTACTCCGGTTTCCTCCCACATTCCAAAAACATGCATGACAGGCTGATTGAACGCTTGAAATTGTCGCTAGGTGTGAGTGTGATCGCGGATGGTTGTTCGTCTCTGTGTGCCCTGCGATTGGCTGGCAACCGTTTCAGGGTGTCCCCCGCCTACAAATAAAATCATGTATGGATACAGACCCGTGGCGGCCCGGTAGTCCAGTGGTTAGCACGTCGGCTTCACAGTGTAGAGGTACCGGGTTCGATTCCAGCTCCGGCCTCCCTGTGTGGAGTTTGCATGTTCTCCCCGGGCCTGCGTGGGTTTTCTCCGGGTGCTCCGGTTTCCTCCCACATTTCAAAAACATGCGTGGCAGGCTGATTGAGCACTCTAAATTGTCCCTAGGTGTGAGTTTGAGTGCAAATGGTTGTTCGTTTCTGTGTGCCCTGTGATTGGCTGGCAACCGATTCAGGGTGTCCCCCGCCTACTGCCCGGAGACAGCTGGGATAGGCTCCAGCACCCCCCGCGACCCTAGTGTGGATCAAGCGGCTGGAAGATGAATGAATGAATGAATGAAGGATACAGACCCATTTTTTAGCTAGATGTGAAGGCTACTTGAAACACACACACACACACACACACACATCATCTGCATTCAGATGATGTTATTTCGTGGAACCACTTGACAAAATCAAATGGAGTAAATTCCGCAAGATTTTTCCAGTGTACAGTGGCTTCTTTAGTCGTCACACTCAAACTATTTTGTGCGTTTTTTTTGTGTTTTTTTGGAGTGTGACAGTAAAAATGAGTCGCCAAGAAAAATGGACTTCCCAGTCCAAATCATGTCACCTGGATTGACAATATAACTTTTAAAGCCTTTGTACAGTAACTTTTCAAACACAAATGGCGAATGATGAAACTCTGGCATGTTATGTAAGCGTGAAGATTTATAGCAGTTCCGGGAGCTGCACGGTGATCACTGCTCATAATGGCCGTCTTCAAATCAATCAATTCAGTCTTTGTCTGTTTGCTTGGTAAGAGAAGTCGTGTTTGTCTGTTTGTTGAACACGCATGCATCTCGAAGTAACTTGAGCGCAAAATTGATTTTGTTGCTGTTGTTACGCGCGGTCCCCACAAGTCACACAATTCACTCCGCATGGGCGGATGCGGACGCCCATCTCTCTCAGGGCGGAAAACGGCCTTTCCTCAACAGTTTCTTATTTCAGGGCATAAGCTAGCACAATTGGAGCAAGGATCAGAACTACTTTTGGCTTTATTTGTATTTTTTCCAATGTTCATGGAAAAAAATGGAATCAAAGTGTCCAGAAGGAGCAGTGAATGGACAGCACAGCCTTTCGTACCACAACGGCAGGGCACCAACTGGTAGTATGGTACCATGTCTTTGGTACCCTTGCTGTAAGTTTACCCAAAAATTGGACAAATCAGTTCTTGAAAATCATTTTGTTTTGTCATCATCTCCTCTGCCCCCAAAATCCAAATGCAAAAATTCTCTTTCAACCAACCAGTGGGCTACAATTAGCTGCTTCCTGTTCAGTAGCTTACCGCTGCTATTGGTACCACAGAAGAAAAACGTGATAATGGTTATTTATTTTACAATCTGGGTCATGCTTGACTATATCCCCCCCAAATTATGTGATAGTTCTCTGCCAACCAATCCATGAACGTCAGCTAGCTTTCTCTCATTTGGTACCATATCATTTCTCTTAGTGCCCCAGTGATTTAAGTCCCCCTTTGAATATACCAACATAAGAAAATGCATTCTTGAGAAATTTCGCAAAACTCCCCCCCCAAAATGATAATTTCTTGACTGCATCACCTCAAGAGAAAATGTGTTCTTGAATTTAGAAAAACAAGCCCCAAAAATTAAAATTCTTGGACTGCGTCTAGTGTAGCAGCTCATTCTTTGGTACCCCAATGAAAAGAAAGCAAAAAAAAAATGCTGCAGATCCATTGTTTTTTTTCTCCATACTTTGTCATTGTTCAAGCAGGCTCAAATCCTTTCATTAATTCAAGGCCACTCTCCCTCACAGATCGCTGCATTATTAATGGAGGGGGTGGGGGGGGGTGCTGTCACAACATCAGAGTATTATTTGCGGTGCAGTGTTTACATCCAAGATTTAAAGGTAATCCCGGGGGATCATGTGTTTGGACTGACACACGGTCGCGGCCTTGTAAGCCCGAGACGCGCCCTTCTCATGTCAAAAGAGGCAAGAAAACAGGCAGGAGAACCCATGGAAACAAAAAAGAAAAAAAAAAACAATCATTGAAACACATCCAAGATGCTTTTGTGTAGACACGGTCACCATTTGTGTTTTTGTCTAAAATATTTACTTTTGTTTCTTGTCTTTGTGTCCACCTGTTCTCGTCAGTCCCTCGTGTCCGCCAATCAGCTCCATTCGCCACTCGCATCTTTTCCAGGTGTTCCTCATTTTTTGGGTTTTTTTTGTATTAATTAAAATTAATTAATTTAAAATTAATAATTAAATAAAATTAATTAAGTAAAATTAATATTGCCTTCTTTGCCTTCATTGTTGGATCGTTGCTTTTGTTTGTCGTCCTTGTTAGTTGTCACATCCCTGTGTCTTGGTGAGTTTAATGTGATTTGTATTTATTTTTTTTGGGGGGGAGTGATCCAAAGTGCCATTTATTTGATATTTTTACATTCCTGAAAATAAATACTTGTCGAGAGCACTCCTTCCTTGCTTGCCTACAATTGTGTCCCTAAGGTACATAAAGAACCCTGCAATACCTTAAAACGCACACTCACAAATAAAATACACTATGCATGGAACACTCATTCACATCGATATAGTGATGTGCTAATATACCGGTAATCCCAATAAAAGCTGAATTGGCATAGGTAGTGATTTGCATGTGAATTTTGATAACCATTTGTCATGGTTTTTGAACACTAGGCCACGTTAGAAAAGCGTTTTAGACTGTCCCCTTAGATTTTTATGTTCAGTTTGTGAAAAAAAAATGGGAGCAAAAACAGGTGTTGCATTTCAATCCCCCAAGTCAAAGCACACATTTTCTACTGTATTGCGATTTAATGTCCGATTAGGCTTTCAAGGTCCTCTTCTCACGTATTTTATTTTTGAAAAACGCAAGTGAGAACTGTACTACAATAAATCATACCAGTTTTATACACACTTGTTTTGCTCATAACTGCTTCACAAGATTCTACCAATCAAATGTTGCATGAGCAGAAGTCAGCAAATCACAAGTCTGGTTCCAACAACAAAGCAAACAAATCTGTGGTTTTCAGCTTTTCATGTTTCATGAAAGCGTGCTAAACTTGAATTAATTGCTCACCTGGAAGTGACATTAAGAGGCATTCTCATGTCAAAAGTCGTTTCCTGGATGAGTGCCAAAACGAACATGACTGATATCTGTACTTCATATTTGCTGTTGAGCTCGTTTCAATGACAGCGCGTTTGGCTCCCTCTAGTGGCCGTTACGATGACTGCACCTCCCTCCCAACCGATATTGGGGACAGGACCGCGCCGGTCTCTCGCTCTCAACCTCTCTTCGCGTCAGTTTCTTCCTCAGCTCCTCTCCCGAGCGGCCGGCGGCGCGGTACTGGAGCAGATGTGAGCGTCGTTGTGCGGGACGACACCGACCCACGCACGAGGCTCTCCCTCCGCGCAAGGTAAGGCTAGCGAGCGGCATGTGGTTGGACACATTTTGGATTTCCAGGGAATATTGACAGCTCGAACGCTGCTGGTTTGTGGTGGCCGCGTTGTTTACATGTCAGTGCCCCTCCGCAATGCAGACTGATCAAATCGTGGGGTGTTGGGGGACAGTGCTGTGGTGGCACATGCCGCGGGGGTGCTGCTTTTCCAATTGTGTGTGTGTGTGTGTGTGTGCGCGTGTGGATGGCACGGTGGTGCTGATGATGCACGCATATGCTTGTGTGCATCCGAGGTAGTGACGTGTGTTACTATGCACACAACACACCTTGCTTTTAAGTAGCCTCCCTCCGATTGGACCATATTAGCATGTCGAGCCACCAACTACAGTGAAAATGAATGCACAACTCTCTCTTTTGAAAAGGGGCATCATGTGAGGTAGCGGCTCAAGGAAGGTTTGCAGGTGAAGGTGTCAATGGGCGCGTCCTGCGCAGTGATTTTGATGGTGTTAGGTTACAATTGCCGAATCAAATGAGAAATCTGTTGGTAATATTTGCTTGTTATGAGTGTCCGGGTGGTTTTAATGAAACAAAATATGGAGTGGCTAATTTTTTTGTCACTCATATTGCGACGCAAGGAAACCAAAATAATAAGGAACAGTTCTGACGGCCCAAGCGTGAAAAATGCTCTTAAAACAGATGACTAAGTCAGCCTACCCTCTCCATCATACTTGGTGAAAGAAGGATTGATCCCTCTCCAAAGTAGGTTAAACTCCCGCATGCGAACGTCTCTTTGAAATTTCAACTGCGGGCGCGTTGAATTTTGTAATAAGTTTGCTCGCCTGCCGACAATGCTCGCACGCATGCCTGCGCACTGGCTGCAGGCTCCCGATGCATTATGAGGACGCGGCTCTTCTCATCCTCTTTTACTGTCACAACAAATGACTCAACACAAGCGATCTTTTTAAAGGCCCCCGCTGCATCTGTCGTGTGGTGCGGCCGTCTCGCATTCAACGGCGCATCGCCACAAGGGTGGCGGGATTGGCTTTTTACTTGACACGAAGACATGTCCTTCCTTGCACTAGAAACCTTTTTTTTTCTTTTTTTTTTTTTTTAAATCTTGAGGTCAATGCAGTTCTGTCATTTTCATGCTTCTGTACTTAGCAGCAGACATCTGGATCTTTGCTATGCCGGAAAGTGGACTTCCATTTGCAGTCAATTCAATTCCATGAAAATGTTCAACTTGGTGTTTTTTTGTTTTTTTTGGAGTGTTCTTTTTGCTTTGCTTCTCCTTTCTTTTTTGCTGTTTCCTCTTTCTTCCAAGGAATGGGCCTCAAAATCTATCCTTAAAAAAAATAGGAGGTGAGAGAGCTTGGTTGATGCTGAGACATTTTGTCTCATCTCACTTGAGTTTTGTTTGGATAGTGGAGTTGTGTTTATTTATTTTTTTTTGGGAGCACGTTTTGCCTCCAAACCTAAAATTGAATTGAGTTGTTTGCCCGTCCACCGCTGCCAGCCAGTGGACCCCATCGAAATTTGATTGGAACTCCTCAACGGAACCCAGAAAGCGCTGCTGACACTGAGCAGGGAGAAACGGCCATGTCGAAGTGTAGCTTGATTGCGCCAACTGTCCTGAGTGCTTGTACAAATGTCTTCTTCTGTCCTTGGTACTCATGTTCACGCCCCTCGCCCCTTTTTTTTTAACTGGCACTGCAGTTGACAAATGAACAATCAACAGCGAGATGCACTAATGGTACAATTGTGAGGCGGAGACACAACATGACGTCTTTGGCTGCAGACAGACAGACTGAGTGACTAACAGCGTGCTCCTCTGTTCATGCCCGAGGAGGAGAAAGTCCCCGTTTGCACTTTATCCCGGCAGCTTTTTGCATGCATACAGTACGACTGCTGAATAGACTGTGTGAGTTAAGTCATTAAAAATGAATCCATGGGTAGATCCCTTTTTATGTAAATCCACCTCATCCATCTTAAGCGGTTATTCTGCGAACGATATACAGTATTGTCACAGAGAAAACTCTGATACAAAGTGCTGATTTTGTGTTTTTGTTGGCCACTGTACTCCCCCCCCCCCTCAATAAGCGGGTGGGAGGATTGCTTTTAACGCCAGATTTTATGATTACTTATGCAGTCACACTGAGTCAAAGCTGCTCAGCTCGAACCTGATTGAGCTCATCTGTAGTCTAATTCTTGAGCCGATGTTTTTACGATAAACCTCGATAAATGTGTGTTTTAGTGTGGTTCAAACTTTAAACAAAAAACAAGCACATGGTGGAAAGTATTTATAGCTCTGCTGCAGCTATTCTATTTATAGGTTTAAAGCTGCTTGACAAATACATTTTTAACGTTGACATGGCGATCGTTAAACTTTTTGAACACCATGTCCATTCATAATGACATGTTTTAATTAATGGGCCCTTTTAGAAGCATTCAAATACGCACTTACGAAACGCACCCACTGATGTATAAAATCCTGTAAAGGCAAGCAAATGTACCAGGAATTAAAGAGTGAGCCAAACGGTCGGCACTGGTCAAGAACTAACTTGATATATTTCAGGAGATCGGAGCCAAGCCTTTCTCAATGAAGTGTTAAAAAGCAAAATCTTCAGGTTTAAACTTATATCCAACTGTCAGCCCAGACAAAGTGGACAGATCATCAAAAGATGGTTCCAAAAAAGGAACTGAGTATTTTAGAGTACACGACAATGTTGATGGGTGTGTTGGTGAACATTGAGAATTCGGTATTAGATGAATTTGTTCTGGAGCGAAAATGGTTAACTTCATGTAGAATTCAGGTTGAACTTCACTTAAAATTAAAAAAAACAAAAAAAACAAGGGGCCTTAAGACGGTGTCCAGTGGAACGCCATCATCAGGACTGGTGACTTGGATTGTCTTTCGAATGTATCAAGTCTGACGGGTACTGGACAAAAAATAAAAAATAAATTTCAGCTTTAAAGCTGTAAAGACGCAGTGTCACTGATTTTTAAAAATATTTTTTTTTCCTGCTTCTCAGACTCTGTACTCACAAGACCAAAGGTAAAGGCAAGCATTTTTGTTACATCATCCACATAGAATGACACGGACTTGAATCAAAGAAAATGTCTCCATTTGCCTTTACTCTCGATTGCTGCGCTCTTGTTGTTGGCTTCGATTTTTTTTTTTAAAGTGTGTCTAAATATCAGCCGGAATCTGATCTGAATTACTGGTATGTTTTACATAATCACATAATTGCAAATTCCTGAAAGCTGAATCGGACTACATTTTTAGCTTGCAGTGTGTTCTCACACTAGTCATGTTTATGCTGCTTTTGAAGCACCGTCAGATTTGTTACGTTCTCTGCACAGTCAAACAAATGTGGACGTTGTTTTGCTCCACTGAAGAGGAAATGCCTTATTATTGTGCAACAGCAAACCAGTCAGTAATTTAGGCTGCGAATTTGATCTGCTGTGTTCCAATGCGGTCAAGATAGAAATGACATTTCCGCCCACACATTTTTTGGTCTTTAAAAAAATTAGAATTCAAATGGGTTTTTAAGATACAGATTGTCCGAAAATTCACGAAACAATTCAATTTTTCGATTTCATTGCTTGTTCTGTGACATTCTGACAGACATGAGGCCATTGGACAGCTTGGGCTTTGCGGGTTTTGTCAGTACTTTTTATTCTCTTGATTATGTAAAACCTATCACAGATTCAGATATGGCTCACACAGATTGTGAGTTGGAACCAGACTTGTTACATCCATCCATCCATCCATCTTCTACCGCTTATCCGGGGCCGGGTCGCGGGGGCAAAAGCTTTAGCAGGGAAGCCCAGACTTCCCTCTCCCCAGCTACTTCTTCCAGCTCTCCCCGGGGGATCCCGAGGCGTTCCCAGGCCAGCTGGGTGACATAGTCTCTCCAGCGTGTCCTGGGTCTTCCTCGGGGTCTCCTCCCGGTGGGACATGCCCGGAACACCTCACCAGGGAGGCGCTCAGGAGGCATCCGAATCAGATGCCCAAGCCACCTCATCTGGCTCCTCTCGATGTGGAGGAGAAGCGGCTCGACTCGGAGCCCCTCCCGGATGACCGAGCTTCTCACCTTATCTCTAAGGGAGAGCCCGGACACCCTGCGGAGAAAACTCATTTCGGCCGCTTGTATCCGGGATCTCGTTCTTTCCGGTCGATCTACGTTCCAACCCTCATCTATGGTCACGAGACTTGTTACAAAAAGAGTTGGGTTTTTTTTTTGGCCATGTCTCCTTAACCCTAATATTATGTTGAAAAAAAATCACGTTGATTATGCTGTGGGTCATTTTGAACCGCACTGTAAAAATCCACACAAAATAGTCAAAAAACAGGTTACACCAGTAACATCTTTGTATAATGTTACGACATGTCAATGACCAATCTAGTCCGCCACTGAGCAATCAGCAGTGGTTTATGTCACTGATAATCAATTGGCTTGTCACAATGGAGGAGAATTGGAGCTGTACCTGGTTTTGTCACTGGAAAAGGATCAATAGTAATTATTTGTGGGCAAGTATCAAGCACATGGAAAAGGGCACTCCGGAAGTCATCTCACAAAGCTGCGTCGACGATTAAAGCGTAAGACATCATTTACACATAAACGCCGTTATTTAGCCTCATTTGAAAGATTAGATCACCGCTGCATCCTTCAGCGTTCATATTGTCAATAATCTGCAGCATTGTTTTCCATTTAATCCTCTTCACTTGGCGCTCATTGCGGGATTGTTGAAGCTTTTGTTTGGATGCTCGCCTCACTATATCTATCTATATACAGTGTAGATATATTTTTTTCTTTTTTTTTGTGCCTGGGAGAGAGAACATGACGGATGAGGGTGTTCTGGGTTGCCCAATTAGATAGAGAAGCTTGATTGGGGCCGGGCCACTCCCAGGGCCTTTGAACGCGGCCTGTTGCTATGGTGCTAAGAGCATGTGTGCCAGACAGGAGCACAAAACGTCTTGCTGCTTGATCAGCATTCAAGACTGCCCGGCATAAATAATGCGTCCTATTATTTCTTGTTTGTACCAAACATGAACCCGTTTGTTTCTACCGGAGTGATTTAAGACAGATGAGCCTTCTTGATTTCCAAGCATCCGAAACTCGATTTGTGGAAGGACTAAAGGGAATCTGAGTCTAATCAGAAATGTCTTTGGTGAAAAGCGCTCGCGTTCTTTATACCGGCTGACCCCGAACCCTCAGGCGACGGATATTTACGTGTGAGAATTTGCGGATGCAGGGCAGATGGAGGACGTGGCCCGAAAAGGCCAAGACTTCCTGCTGGCACGTGAAGCGCATGCCGAGGAGGCTGACCTCCTGGGAAGCTTCGTCATACATTTTAGAAGCATTCTATTTTCCCTTTCTTGGGACAGCAGGACGGCTAAATTGTTTGTGGATCAATAGTTTAGCGTTCTCGTGGTCCAACAGAGTGAGCAAAGTGCATTGAAAGCTGAGAAATCCCATTACGCGTCGCAGGGCGCTTAGGGCCTGAGCAAGTGCTGGTGCTCTGCGCATGACTTGTTGGTTTACCTGCATTGTCTCAACCGGGACCACCCAGTGCACGTCTAATATTCACCATCAAAGATGGCTTTTCTTTGAATCATTTCACAATTCACTCAGAGATTGAATCGGATTAAAAAATCAAGTTGATGGTACACTGGCAGGTAAAAGGAAAGTAGTATCACGGCCATCGTCTCGGCAACCAGATAAAATGGTCTCCACTGTTGGATAATATTGGTGGGCAAGCTTGAGCTTGACCCTCTCCCAGAGGTGGGCTATCACATTTTAGATTGTTTCCACAATTACGCTTTTCCAAGAAAACATAAGTGCTAAAGCCGTCATACCTACTTTGCTCCGAGATATAACTGTTAGCAAGAAGGAAAAATGTTTACTATGAACATTAAACTGTTAGCATGAGGGCCATAATCGTTTCACTACTTGAAGGATATTCAAACAAATTATTTTCGTGTTTATCACGAACATGTTGTGGTTTCTTTTGCTTCAGCTTTAGCACTTCTCTGACTTCAGTCAGAGAAGTGCTAAAGCCGTCATATCTACGTTGCTCCAAGCTATAACTGTTAGCAATGAGGAAAAATGTTTACTATAAACACTAAACTATTAGCATGAGGGCCTCAATCGTTTCACTACTTGAAAGATATTCAAACAAATTCTTTTTGTGTTAATCACAAACAAGCCATGGTGTCTTTTGCTTCTAATAATATCATTTGTATCATATATCACATTCCCGTACTTTAACAGTTCTCAACAACTGATGGAGCGTAGCGCTCTTTACGGTGGGTCGATCCTCACCGCTAACTTTAGCGTAAAGTGCGCTCACTCTTCTATGCGCTGTAATTTCCGGAACACTCTGCTCGCTCAAGGATTTTCACTCTCTGGATCCATCTGAAGTTAAAACGCTGTGTCATGTTGATTGTAAGCTAACGCTGCCGCTTATGAGTGATTCAAAAGTTGTTTTTATTCTCAGTCTGGCTCTCTGCCTCTGTCAACAGGGACGAACAGAGAAAGGAAAGGGAGTTTGGTGGCGGGGGAATGCAACAAAACATTTGGAGCTCTTCCTTCATTCTTTGAATGAGTGAAACCAGAAAATAAAAGCCATGGCTGTTCTCTCTGCTGTGGGCAACCGATGTCCTTCCCTGGCGCTAACGCTGTTCCGTGTTTGTTTGTTTTTTTGGGGGGGGGGGAGTGGTGGTTCTAGTCAGCCTCAGAGTTTCTGGCCCCTTTCGGATGGATCCCCAAGCAAAGAGAGCATTTACTGTGGCCCTTATTGAGCATTCGTTTTTGGGCAGAGTGAGACAAACGTGTTGGGTTTCCCTTCGGATCCTCTCAAAAGCTCTCAAATGACCGCCTTTGCCGCATGTCGAATGGTTGCTTGCAAAGAAGAAAAGCCTAAGTAGCCCTCTTGATTGAGGGAAGTCTTTGTCGCAGCCCTCGCTCTTCAACTGGCAGGTCAACACGACGCTGTTTAGCTTGCGTGGCGCCGTCGCCGGTGATGTAACCACCCACGTCCTGTTTTCGGGACAATACATCAGAACTAATAGCTTGTGTCAAACCCCCCCAAAATTTTCCCACACAAAAGTTGATATTTTCAGTCACAAGGATCATCCTTCAGCATCCCGCTCAGATGGATGGACAGACCTCCTCTGATTGACTTATTCATGAGTCTCGTGGACTAATTGTGCTCCAATGTTTTTTTTCCTCTTTCCCCTGGCTATCACTTTGCCACTAGAGGCTTTTGTTGCAATCTGCTAATTCATGCTGCCAACATTACCGCCTCACAGTTTTACTAAGCAACAGCGCATTTTGCCCATGGGCAGACGGGTTCATGAAAAGCATCCTGTTCTTGATTATTGAGCTCAGTTTTTGTTATTTGAGTTGTAAGCGGGCCAATAGTTGGAGTGATAAGCTCATGAGGTGTTGGGGTTCGGGTCGTAAGTTAAAGGTCGAGTCTTTAGTGCGTTGAGCTCACAGTGCGGAGGTTGTGGGTTCAATCCCGGCTCTAGCCTTCCTGTGTGGAGTTTGCATCTTCTCCTCGTGCCTGTGTGGGTTTTCTCCGGGTACTCCGGTTTCCTCCCACATTCCAAAAACATGCATGGCAGGCTGATTGAAATCTCTAAATTGTCCCTAGGTGTGAGTGTGAGCACGGCTGGTTGGTCGTTTCTGTGTGCCCTGCGATTGGCTGGCACCCGGTTCAGGGTGTACTCCGCCGACGGCTGCGATCGGCTCCAACACGCCCTTGTAAGGATAAGCGGATCAGAAAATGGATGGATAGATGAATTGAAGAATGTCTCTTGCTCTCATATTTCCTCACCTCTACAGTATGATCAGCATTCAACAGGTTTCTTAGCTTTTGAATAGTTGTAGGTGGCTCATGAGATGCCACAGAACACAACGCTTCCTGTAATGCTACGGACCACCTCAAAGTTGTCACACCTGATAACGTTTAGTTGCGCGCGCCTTGTTTTACGACAGCTGCCGAGATATCTCATCCCTACAGTGACTCCTGAGGCAAACGCTTTGAATTTAAATAGCTCAGAGTACACGGTAATAACAACCTGTGACCTTTGTCTTTCTCGTCAGAAGTTGATGGTTCGGGATTAAGTTGCTAGTTAAGTTGTTCGGGACATTCACAAATTTGAATGTCATTGTTGTTCACATTAATGCTTGTCTTGACTAAATGAGGAGCCAGGAATAGTCGATTTCTTTTTTTTTTCTGTGAGAAAGAAACGATCTCGCCCCAAAGTCTGAAACTGTTCCAATCACCGGCTATTGGACTCGTCAATCAAAGAACAAATCTTGCAAACAAACATGTCTACCATTTGGTACACCCGGAAAGCGAATGAGTTGTATGGAAATAATAATGCTAATTTCAGACACCATAAATTAACATTTTGGCAATATTTTAGTCCAGATAAAGTGTTGGCAGGATTACACAAAGCCTACTTAATCAGGCTTGGAGGATGGGCTAAGGATGAAGCCATTCAATTTGGATGCAGCTCAGGCTTATGTGAATTAATTTAACATGGTAGGGGAAGGCCATTTTCACATTTTCTGGAAAAGCATAAAATGAAAAAAAATCTGTCTTTGAAACCAACTACCTTAAAGGTACGCTGACATTATGGATGTCATTGCATAGCATACAATGAAAATTGGGTGATTCTGATTCATATTTTACAATGGTAGTGTCTATTTACTTCTCGGTAACTTTTGCATTTTTTTCCCTACAAAAAGAGAAAAACAACCTGCAAATGAGCCATCAGCTGCCGCGCTTGAAGCGAGAAATTTAGCAGCAGACCTCATACATTCCGCACACAAATGAGACATGTTCTTGCATTCGGATTTTTAAAATGTCAAATTCTGTAGTCAAATTAGCTGTAGCTAACTAGCTAGTTAGAGCTAGCATAGGCGGATATTATGGAGTACTTTTCGGCATTTGGTTCACTAATACAAATAAACGATTTACTTTAAGTGATTTTTTTTTCTTTTTGGTCAGACTCAACTTAATAAATGATGTAGTAACAGCTAATCCACCACTTGAGTGCTAACTGTAGCGACTCTTCGCTGTACATTGTAGCCTATGTGTGGGCCCTTGAAATGTGTCAGTGTTACAGTGCCTACGGTAGCCAGATGGATTATTGAATGAAGAACGTACACTGGCAGGGACTACTGGAAAGGGCATCCAGAGGTGAATATGACTCGGACTCTCTCTCTCTCACACACACACACACACGCACACACACTGGTTCCAGACAGAGTGAAGGCCACAGCATCACAGATGAACACATACAACAGCCTTCTCAAAGACACACACATGAATACACAATAGATGGAAAGGGGCAAAGCCCATGCCTCTGCTAATTCTCCTGTTACCGAGGACAACAACAGTGAGTGAAAGGTTGTTTCGTGCCCCTCAGCGCTCCACCCGAGGCAGACCTATCGGGGGTTGTCCTTTTGCGACTAAAGGAAGCGCCATTGAGATTTTATTGTGGCATTTTGTATTACTTTGATGTTTTATATTAGTGGTTCTCAAGTGACACTGGCGGTGTGTGTTCAGTTTCCAGAGACTGTGAATGGTTGCCTGTCTCTATATGTGCCCTGAGATTAACTGGCGACCAGTTTAAGGTGTAGTCCGCCTTTGACCCTTGACCACAATAAGCACAACAAAAAATGGACAGATGGAGTTTTATGTCGATCAGAATGAAGGGTACAGCGTTCCATAGCTGACATCATGCTATTTTTTTTCCATAGAAAACGATTTGAGACTTAAGCTGTGTACACACATACACACACACAAACTTTTTTTTTTAATGTTAGAGATCCCACACATGACACGGAAAAAAAAACATTTGCATGTTGTTACTGCTCCCAAAGCCCAAATTTACAGGAGTTGGCAGCAGTGAGTGCTTTCTTTTGTGGCATTTCCTTTAAGACACAATTTTAATCAGCAATTCCAACAGGCCGATCACTGACGAGTACAGTTTCAACTTTGTTTCGGTATTGTCTCCCCTAATGAAAACCTTTTCAGGCTCTTGCTTCTGCTGACCCGACGTGAATACGCATGTCGCCGCATAAAAGCTGCGAGTCACAACTGAGAGTGTAAAGGAGTCAGCGGAGCCACAGAGGAGGCCTTTATCTGCTGCACTTTCAATTCAGGAGGATGCGTCTGAGCCTTTAAACTCCTTAGCGCCCCAAAGTTGCGCCGAAGAAATGTCTGCGAGACAAATCTCCATCTGTAAAACCTTGCAAAACGCACCAATCTGTCGGCAGCGTCACTCGATGTTAATCGCGTCTACCTAATGACTCGGTGATGATGGCGTGTTTATATTCCTGCCCAATATGCAATTACAATATGACATCCTTTGGGGATCATTAGGCTGTAGAGTGGGCGGTATGTTAGTAAACGCATTGGCGGGTTTTTAAAATTCAACATGGAAGAAAAGGTCTACTTTGTATCAAAAACCGTGACGATACAGACACGTATAGAGTATCCTGACCAACTGGAAGATTTCCTCTGGGATACACTAATGGCATATAAACATTGCATTGCTGTTCTGTTTTATCAGATTTTTTTCCATATTATTCCCTCCCCAAAAATCTGATTTACCAACTCTCCTTTCAGCCTCCTGCAAACGATTAAGATTGTGAATTGTTGGAAACGCATTATGCCTCCGTTTCTAAATCAATTACACTCGCGCATCGTTTCCTGGATATGTATGTCAATATAAAAGGGTGTGTCCAATTTTGTAAAACAAGTCTCTCCTTCTCTCGACTATACCGATGCACGAGGCTTAAAGTGATTAGTGCAGGCTACTGATTGGCAGCCGTCAGCACAGCTGTTGCTGTCTCCTCAGTAAGAGCATCCTGTCTGGCTGCGGAGTTGCTCTTTATAGTTGCTCCCCGGTCGTTAGAACCTCACTTGCTGGGGAATGCAATCTTTCCATCTTTGGATCCAACATCCACCGGTCCTCATATATGCACGTCGAGGCTCTCTTTTGCATAGCTCAGACCTCAATACCAATATTGACCTGCGAGGGGCAGAATGGTGCCATATGCCATCCTCACCGGCGGAAATGATAAAGAAGAAAAAGTAGTAGTACTCAACTAAATAGCTTCAGACCACTTCCTGATATGTCTGTGGCTCAGTCAAATTTGATTTTGCCGTCGCAAATATTGAACAGATTTAAAATGTACACTTGTTGGCCTGTTCGTCCGTTTGCCTTGCAGATCAGGAAGGAGGACTCTTTCTAAATCGACCCCCACACCAAAGGATAATTGTTCATGATAATCCTTTGGAGATCTCTGACAATTGGCTGACTTTGATCGAAATTGAGGGGAAAAAATGCTAAAATGGCCCGAATATTGTTATGGGGGGCGAGTCAGCCTCCGCATACATCATTCAGCCAATCACAACCACAACCACAGTGAGTAGCAACATCAAGATCTTCGGCACAGACAGATTTGCTTTTGTGTGCAGCAGTTGCGGCCTTTAATGCCCAATGTCATTATTAGCATTTGCATTCTATGTCGGCGAGCATATTTGTGTGAGCGACTGACCCAACTGGCCACTGTGCTGTGACCCTGTTGGCTAATGAGGTGTCACAACTGTTTTTTTTTCCTTCATTACAGAAAAAAAATCATAACAGCCATACCCTAAGGCTGTTATTGCCAGAAGGCCGAAGAGAGAATTCTCATTTTTATTTCTGTAGAATGCCTGCTTGGGTGTCTCTTGAATGTGGAGAGATTTGAGCTGATGAAGGACAAAGGTGTCATTTTGCTCAATCGCAGGTTGATACCGGTTGTGTTAAAGAGCCAATACAACTATGAATGATCCCGATTTCAATGTCAAATGCTTGGAAGATGTGTAAACATACTGTTCCTAATGTGACACAGTTGATATGTTGTAGATTCCCTGCCCCAAATTGTATTATGATCATAAGTGGACTACTTTCCAGGTAGGAGAAGCGACAGTAAAACAGGCCAAAATACAGATGTCAAGAAATGTTGTAGGGTGAGAGACTAGTTACATATCAGGTGATCACAGTGAGGTCTAACCAAATACAAGAGTGTCATCTTAAGATATGAACATTTCTACAAAGGGTACGATACTCTTTCCAGACAATCTGACCATTTTTTCCTCCCTTGACAACAGCCATCTCCTGACACTGCCGCTAAGATGTTGAACAATTGTTTCATAATGAGTCTGCTTATGATAGAACCTTGGCTCAATGCACAGCTTCATGAATAGCACATTTATCGAGAAATATAACTGCTTTGTTATTTTTTTCTTGGCAATCCCACATAGCAACAGGCAGAACAACCACAGTCTGTTCCATTCGAATCAGTTGTAGCTGACATGAGATACACAGTTAGCCCGCATATCCAATTTTGGGGGCTATTGTGCGCCGTGAGATTTTGCCGATATGAGATATCTTGACATATTTCCTCTTGTCTCTTTGCGCTTCTTGCACAAGCTATACATTGTATGTTTTTTTTTTTTTTTTTGCTCAGCGGGTATGAACATTGCCCTATTTAAAGACACCATACATTGGCGCTTGAGACACGATGAAGGGCTGCTGACCCCTCCACTGAGGGTGCCCCCCAACTGCTTTGAAGGTTTTTTTTTTTTTTTTTGCTTTTCTAAACCCACAACAAATCGCCAACGTTGTTGTGCTCGGATGCTCCGGGCCATCGGCCATTGTTCATTTCAGTCCTAAAAAGAGCAGTGTGGGTCGCTCAGGCTCTTTAATGGCCAGCGGTGACATATATATTGACCTATAAAACGCCAATGCACGATGTGCAGCTAAAGATTAGCTCATGGAAGCAACTTTTGGTTTTGTAGTTCTTCAGATAAGGACTTGCCTAATGTGCATCAGGAGGTCATTAAAAAGTTTGGGACCAACATCAGAACGAGCCGTATCCCCTCTAAGCTTCGCCTTAGACTTCAGTACCTCAAGAAGCAGCTCCGGTCAGCTGCGTAAGGGTGGAGCAGCTCAGAAAGTTAACGTGGGTCGAGACAGCGTTAAAATATGAAAATAAATAGCTAAATTAAAATACCTCTTGCGTGTTCCAGTTCAAAGGTGAGTGGCAGTATTTTGATGCAACTGGAAACGTTTGAGAGAGGGCCAGCTGGCTCCAAAGTAAAATATCTTACAGTTGTCTAGCCAAAATGAGAAGGTGGATGGATGGCTTCATGAATGTTGTCTTGAAAGAGATGCAGGTGAAGCGTTGGCATCGAACTCCCAAAGGGGGAGGGAGGCAAGTCATGCAGAAAATCTGCTCTGACTCCTGAACCTTATCTCTGCCTTAATGACTCAAGCATAGGAATCGATACAGCTGGACCGGCTCCACAGGCGGAAGGTCCACTTGCAGGAAGTGGATATCTTCAGAACATCCATTATGGATGAGGGAAGGAAAACTGAAGGGCACTGTTTCAAGTTTTATGGAGAGCTGTCACTCCAGAGGCAACGAGGAGATATTATCTGCACCGTACATGGAAAATGACTACTTCAATGAGTACAGACTGCCCAGTGACTGAAAAGGCACCCAACAATGGGATAGTTTCCGAAACGATTCAACCATAACTTGTATGCAGTTTTGATGGCTCCCGTTCTGCCCGCAAAGTTTCGTAATGACTGTTTATGACTCTTGAATGATGCCTGTGTTTCGCGGATGAGGACAGCTGTACCAAATTGTGAATCAGACTTTTTTTTTAAATTGCAGCTATCCATTAATAAAGTAAAAAATAACTTATTGAAATCATATACAGTATTTAAAAATAATCATAAATGTGTTTTTAGCCTGGCCGGATAAATAGTATATCATTGATGATGAGAAAAGTTGTTCATATAAGTTGTCAGATTTGGTGATGTATTTCTGGACTGCAGGTAAAACTAATCTTTGCTTCTCGTCAATGCAATATATAGAACCAAGGTGGGGGGGAGGGGGGGTGGTGTCAATGTCCCAGCATGCCCCATACTGGCCAGTTGTCAGTCAGTGACAGCCGGTTGTGATTTTGATGCCGTCGTGTCACTTATCCTCATTGGGGTTACATGTCAGCCTATCCTGGTTGCGGAGTACACCATGGACTGGTTGTCAGCCAATCACAGTTTTGGCTACCAACATTTCTTCCTGTACTTGAATGATTATCATATTTCAACCTATGTTTTGAAGTCGCAGCACTGAAATTGCAGAATGCTTTCACTACCACCGCCTGTTTCGATTAGGAACCACTGTAGCATAGTCACGTCGCGGAGGAAGGCGCTTGAACAGAAACATGAGTCACAGCTCCCACAGCGTAGCCACAGAATACATGCCCGGGGTGGTGAAATTGCAGATTGCATGAATGTATTCAGGGGAAAAGAAATCTTTCATTCTGGAGCCCCAGTGTTGCGTCATTGTTGCGTGAATATACTTTTCATTCATTTCCACGCCAATCGTCGTTGGATGAGTGGGGCATCACTGAATGTAATAAAACGTGCTGCATGAATGCACATCATTTCTTTTACCTTTTTTAAAAATATATATTTTTGTTCCCCATTGAAGGAATGTTAGTTACACTGTACACTCGCGAGTTGCACGTTTAACTTTTTTACCTCCTTCCTTTCCAATATTGATGTCACCTCACTGGCAATATCCTCCGTTGCTGCGTTGCAACCCCGGAGGCTCAGTCACAATTTCAAGTAGGGCACGCTACGAAAGGTTAAGGATGCCATAAGCGTGTGTGTGTGTGTGTGTGTGTGTGTGTGTGTGAGAGAGATTGGGGCAGCACTCCCTGAGTGCTTGCGATAGAGGAAGGCGGGGTGCCATGACAGCAGTTGCAAACCAGCACCAGACATTTATCCTGTAGCATTGTGTGCTCAAGCATGGAGATGTAGTGGGTGCGTGTGTGTTTTGGGGCGGGAGGATTAGCAGTGGTAGTTTATACTTGCAACACGTTGCTATCAAAACATTCCAGGTAGTCTTTGAAATGATTTCATTCAAGCGCATCATAATCATAATAAGAAGTATACATTTCATTTATAAGCGCCTTTCAAAACACTCTAGGACACTTTACAATCAAAACAAGAACAATAAAACCACAGTTAAAATTATAAATAATAACAGAAGAGATTAATTTAAACTGAATATAGCAACTCCAAATAGTTGACGCCAGCAACATCGCCGCTGTTTGCCGTCATCATACATGTTTTTGGTTTTTGTTTTCCCCCCTCACTGGACTATACGCTAACATGTCATTGGAGTTTGCTGGTATCATGGACTAGCTTATTCAATTTGTACCGGTGATGTGTAGCTAATCGTAAAAATATCCTATATTCCAAAACATTTCTTGTCTGACAGCCAAAATGTAAGTTTCACAACTGAATAGCGTATGTGTTCAGTGCTAACGTGCGGATTTGTTTGCCCCTGCGTGAAGTTATGCCAGTTTATGCTCGCGTGTTCTTTCGGCTAGCATGCTAGCTAATATTGATGAGCCTCAGGCGATGGTGGTTTGTTTGCGTTGTTTTGCGCACTGAATATGATTTTTGGTGGACCGTGGTTTCATGATCGTGCGGCTTTGAGATTCATGGTAATGATGATTTATGAGCTTTTACATTTTACGTGCATTATCTTGTGGCATCTACGCGGCACTATTTATCGAAAAATTTATCTCAATACCATAGTATTTGATCAATTTGGGGACTGGTTTATATGGTTTTGTGGCGTCCCTGCTTCTGCCAAATTTCCCTGTCCTTTCTCGTGGGTGTGTGGCGCAGGGAGCCGTTTGCCCCTCATTCCCACGGAAGGTCAGAAAGCGTGGCTTATATATGACAATATGGCTGTTCAAACGGGTGTGTCGTTACAAGGAAACACAAGGGTGGTGGTGGTGTAGTGGATCACGCTTGAGCCTCAAAGTCAAAAGGTTCTCGGCTCGAATCCATGCGTTACTGCAGTTCCTTCCACTTCCTCCCACATTTGAAAAACACGCATGTTAGGTTCATCGAAGACTCTAAATCCCCCATAGGCGTGAATGTGAGTGTGAAGTCTGCGAGTGTGTTTCTCTCTTGGCTGGCGACCAGCGTAGGGTATACGTTGCCTTCTGCCCGAAGTTGGCTGAGCGTCTCAGATCAACAACCCTATCGCTTTTCTCACGTATGCACATTTGACTTCTTTCTGAGTCTTGACGACTGCTGCTTTGCTTTTCTTGCGCTTGCTTGAGCAACCAAGGCAGACATGAAATATTGATTGACGAATTTGTAGTTTTGTCTCACGCTAATGCGCGTCATGTGTTTGATTTGTATCAAGCCTTTGCCCCATATGTTCATTGTAAGCCTATGGAGAGGAAATAGCAGTCGTGTTTCACCCCTCATGTGTGGATTGTTGACTCATGTATGTTGTGACATGCTGTGATTCTTTTTCATGTCATCATGATTATAAATCATAGGCTATGTACTGTTGAATAATAAGAATCGGGGCTTTTGTTTTCTTTGCTTGGAGGGAATTATGTATTGGAGGGAATTATGTAAGGGCAAGGTTTGTATATTAGTAGGTCATGGCAAATTAAGCAAATGAGCTAAGTGGAGGGTTGACTAAATGGCGTCAAAAAATTTTGGGGGATCGTAATGATTTTGGCCTCAATGTTTCCTCCCGAAGCAATCATCTTTCGACTCAATGGTATCTTACATAACGGAAAGTCTTTCGATACTTATATGTCCTGTTTTAGTTTGTCATAGTTTCTTGTAATTGCGATACTATCATAGCATGTATTACCGGAGACAAATTCCTTTGTGTGTTCTGCTAACTTGGCCAATAAAGATGATTCTAATTCTGATTCAAATCTGATATGGCGAAGGATGCCGATACCAGCCACCGATATTTTGAATTCTTCCTTGCCAGTAGTTGGTGCTAGTCTGTGATCTATCCACTTTGGTGACTTCTACCCCAGAGATAAGAGGGTCCACCTCAGAGTCCCTAGATCCTACTTCCTCAAAGGAGGGTGTGTCAGTGAAATTGAGGTCTACGAAGTATTCTCCCCATCAACGCATAACGTCCCGGGTCGAGGTCAGCAGCAACCCATTTCCACTTTTCATAGTTAATGGTGCAGTTGGACCAGAATTCCTGCCATGCCGGCTGCTTAACCTGCATTCTGCTCAGCCAGCCGATGCCCGTTAGCTGCCTCCAGAGTCCCAAGAAAGGCCCGATAGGACTCCTCCTTCAACTCGGTGGCATCCCTTACCACCTGTGCTGTTTTGTTTGTGTTCAATAGATGAACCGCTGAATCCAGTTCTTTATCTACCATGGTTTCATGACTTCTCCTGCTAGACGCTTGGTGTTGATGCTTTATGATCCTCACCGCTCTTTTGCAGCATCTGGACGTATTTACAAACATCTTTCAGGGGCTTTGGGTACCAATTATTGGTGAATTTTCACTATTCATGAGGGCTCGATCCCCACCATATATCATTCGACATAAGCATTTTGTGTAGATGAAAAACAGAAGGTTCAGCACAGTTGAAAGGTCGCAGATTCAAATCTGGGCTTTGATCTCCTGATCTTTTATTCCTTCAAGCCCTTTAATACTTCTCGTCATCATTGCAGATTTTGAGCAGGTTGAGGTCAAATTGATGTCTTTGTCTTTTGGCTGTTTACTGGGATTCCAATCTTTCTGCTCAGCCTTGTCACAGTTAAAAGCTCGAAGGAAGCAATTTCCTTTTCAACCAGCTTCGGTGGCCTTTTGCTGAAAACCATATAAAATGGATTCATACTCTATTGTTCAAAGTTTTTTTTTCCTTTTATGTGTCATGGCAGAGTAAAGAGACAAGAACACATAGTATCGGACATCTTCGTATCTGAGGTCTGTCCATTATACAAATACTAAATAATTGCTTTGTGTAGGCTACCCTCATTCAAATCAATGAGAAGAGCATTGTGTATTATTATTAATTTCCTTGTTACCACCACCGATGGAGTTATTTACATTCAATTTGCATGTCTGCGCTTGCTCTGACGTGTCCTGTCAGTGTAAACACAGCCATATTGGATACTGTATGTGTTTGTACAAACCTGTATGTACACGGAGCTGTCACGTCCAAAAATAAAAAAATAAAAAAACAAGCTCAATTATTCATGTACAGCAGGTAGGTAATCTCGATTCCCTGACCTGTTCTTAAGCATCTGTGCACATGAAAGTGGGACACAGTGTAGGAGCCCACTTAAACCTGTTCCCGTCATAATTTGGTTGGCAGTCACGAGACGTAAAGGGATTTTATTTCCAACGACGCACTTGAATTGATGAACACATTGTGCTGCATTTTGCTATGAAAGTTCAACATTTTTCAATAATCTAAAAGTAGAAAGTTACGATTAGACAGTCCATATATACAAACTATCTCTGGGACAATAGTTCAAATCTCACGCCTCCAAGTTTTTCCATGGTTGGGTTTTGAGCTGAAGCTGCTAAAAGATCCTTCAAGTCTGGAATTTGTGATTTTTTTTTGTTGTTCTTTTTAGGAAAGACTTCACCAGAGTGCATCTAAATATGTATCACTTTCTGCCTTCATGTATCAGCAGACGCGACATCACATGAAGTGTGATGGTCGGGGGTGTGAAAGCAGGGCACGGCAGATTTCAGATGGAACGCACATGACTTGGTCTCACAGTATTCAATTTCACTGCGAACATGCGCAAATTAAAACAAGTTCAATGCAAGAATTAAGGGTTGTTGGGGGGTGGGGAGCTGCTGATGGAAGACTGTTCATTTATTTATGCTCCAGGATGATTTTTGTGTTCAGTCACACGAATGAAAAATCTTCATTTGAGTTATTTGAATGAAGTGAAATGGCTTACTGTCTTAACTTTCATGCATGTATTAAAAAAAAAATCATGAACATTCATTGAAGTAGTTGTGAAGAAAATGCTGATCATATGTCTGGACCACTGCTGGGGCTTATGCATGTATTGGAGGTGGGGGCACGGGGGCAAGAACGTCTTATGACGACTTGTGTGTTTATGTGTGCGCTAGTGGGGCAGGAGGGCTTAAAAGATTAAACAGCAGCCTGGCCACAGACAAGCAGGAAAAAGACCCCTGACTGTGGGAGGCGTCTTGAGTTGCATCCCATTTGCATGACTCCCTCTGTCCTGCTCGGGGAATTAGCCTCTCTTTATTTCCCCACAATAGCGCCTCCTCCCTGCTTGCCGTGCATCCCTTGTGCACGCACCTCAGAGAGGGAGCCTCCATCCTGCGGCATCTCATTGGGACAGACAATGGAGCTGAGTATTTAGGACACTTGGCAGGGTAGGCATGGTGAGGCGGGCGGGGGGGGGGGGGGGGGGGGGGACGATGGGGGTAGGGGCTGCTAAGTAGCTCAGATCGCCCGGTCTCCACAGGCATGGCAGTCCTTCATTGCAAGGTGTAAGCGCAGGACACTTTTATGACCTCATTGCCTTGCTTTGCTTCACGCTTAAGCGTGCTGACATCATCTCCACAGTAATGCAATCAAACACACGGCTGCAGCAATATAGTTTTTTGCTGAGGATAAAGAGTATTGTTGTAATGTCTGCGTACATGTGTTCCACCAATGTACCCTTAAAGGGTAATATAATCCCACAACATAGATGATATTTTGGTAAGCAAGTCAATGGTGTTTTGCATCGTGTGTTAGCATTAAGCTAGCAGACGTTTTAAGTACTAGGAGCGGCAACAAACTGCTTGAGGCAAGCGTTTGGCCTCTTTTTTGAAGAGTTGTCACAATCTGTCAAGTCGATGCTTGTAAAGTTTTCTACCACTAGCTATTGTAAATATTTGCAACTCAAAATACACACACAAAAACAAAGAATCGACAAAAAAATTGTCTGCAGACCACAAATAGTCATCTGCCTTAGTTTGGGCACCCTTGGTTGACACCGAGTTTGACTGAATCGGTATGGATTCAAGATAATTGCCAAATGTGATCTCATGACACTCTGTCATCTAGATATTACCCCATTGCGAGTGAGTAATGGTGAGGTGGGGGTCTTATTAAATATGTCTCTCCAGAAACATTTCATCCCATATCTTCATTGAGCAGATGTGGCGTGAAGCAATTAAGCCGAGTACTCTGGATAATAGAGTGCACATCTCCGATCGCGACCTTTGCCTGCGTGACATAGTTTGTCATGTGTGACTCCACGTGACGGCTGAAGCATTTAAAACTGAATGATTATCTTGAGAGAGCAATGGACGGACACAAATGTCAGGGAACCCACCCCTTGCAATCCCCTATCATGTATGATGAAAAGCTCTAAAAAGCATTTTACCACAACCTTAGCCTGGATTTTCATAGCATGGCTCAAGTGACACAATTCTGTTTTATATTTATGTTTTTAATGCCAATTGGGATATGCGTCATGGCAGCATAAATGGAAAAAATGAGAATCAGGCCTCGGCAATGCAGGTGAAGTGTTAACGCATTGATCTGATATAACCTGGTGGTGGTTCAAATGCTGTATGGTCACAATAAACTCAACTAACTTCACGATAAGCAGCACGTTGGCAAATTTAATAAGCACACACACACTACTAGATACTACCACTACTAAATAATGTGCAAATTGTTGTAATGTTGTGACACAGGTGGATATTTTGGTTTTGCCATCAAATGTTTTCTAAAAACTAGCACCTAAAACAAATACTGAGCGCTCCAAGTGTTATCGCCAGATAAATAAATTGACCCCCCCCCCAAAAAAAATGACAATAAAGTTGTACTTGATACCCGATTGAAATAAAAAAGGAGCAAAATGAAAGTAATATTATTGCTAGTAGTTGCCAGTAGCCAGTCAGTTGAGACAAAATCTGACATGATGTTCCACTCGTATTCTCCCGACAGACTGAAAAAGACTTTTAGGGATTCAATACTCTTTGCCATCAATAATTCACAAGTGAGACTGTCACGCTTTGGTCGCCACTTTGTGGGAAAAATAAGATCCAATGGAGCACGGAATAGACGGCAGCTTTGACTTTCCGAACACACCTATCAGGTGTCAGGAGTGAGCAGATGGGATGAGCTGATTACGAGATGAGGTTATTGATTGATCCATTTACAGCAACTCAGGCAGTGTGTTTCAATCTCTTGATTTTCAATCAACAGGGCCCAAAAGCATGTTTCTTATCAGAGACGCTGGAGGACAGGAATAATTGCGTTGAAATGTTGCGTCAGCGCTGCTCTATTGTAAACAGAATATACAGTCACTCTCATCACACAAAAACTCAGGAAACTCGTTTAATCTTGGACCGCGTTTGTGTCAGCGGTCTAACTGCTGGCAATCTTCACACACACGATGCACTTGTTGAACTCGGCTCACGAGTGACCAGTGTAACAGTAATCGTCCCCTCTTTAGCACGTCAACCCTGAGTATGACTCTCCAGGCATGATGAATCGATATACCCTCAACCCAAATGTCACACTCTTTTAAATTGGATTGAGTGTAGGTTGATTGGTCATGCCTGGAGAATGAGGCAGAAGGATGACATAATGGACTTGCTGCTGCGTTAGCATCTCAGATGCTACAGTTGTGTCAAAACAAAGCTAACACGATGGCCCACACGGAAAAAATCTCATCATAAACAAAACAAAGTTATATTAATTTTGATATTGACATTGATGCCGTGTTGGTGAAGTTCGGAACGAAAATATACTTGTGACGTAAAAGCAATCAACAAGTGGAATCATCAAGCTAACAAACAAACGATTCTGTAGAATCACATGACTATGGGAACTGATTCCCATCTGAAAGCAGAATCCTATCTTCACTCTCTGAACCAAAATAAGTGTGGTCTGTCCTAAGATTACTACCAACTGCGATTTCGAAGCGTGTCTTACTGAATTACGTGCGTTTGGTGGAAAACCTCGCCACAGAGTATAGAAAGTAAGTAAGTAAGCTATGCAAATGAATCGGGCCATGCCAATTGTTCATTTTTGTACAGAGCTGTTTATGACCCTAAAAAGCATACAGTGGGCCAGAAATGGCCCCCGGACAGTAGTTTGGAGACCCCCGCTTTGAGCAGTGTTCATCTTTCCTTCTCTGACTGATTAGAACCACTCGTGCCTTCACCCCATCTTGGATTCTTCCTCTTCTTGGGAGGATTAACACAAATCTGATGTTAATGATTGTGACTGTTGATTGTGTGTGAAACTCGGAAGGCGTGTTGGGGGTCGTTCGGAATGTCTTCTTTTTGAAGCCTGAACCCTGCAAAAGATTCCCCATCCCCCTGTTGTTCACTGGATATACTTATCATAGGAAGAGGAGGAGGGGGGCCCTCTTTGCCTGGCAACATAAGGGGGACGATGGGGGTCATGATGACAAGCGCAAATGACAGCAATGGTCAGTAGAGAGATGCTTCAGAATCCCCGGAATTCGCCACCCCCCCTACCGGCAGCTTGTAATCCAGTCCGCAATCAGGTTGTGAATTTTGCAATGACTAAAAAGGGCAATTGATTGAAATCAGCCGAGCACACCAAAGCCTGAGGCGGAGGCGCCGATAGAGTGGGGGTGGGAAAAATAAATCGCCAGAAACCTTGGCATGGCCCTCGGTGTGATGTATGGGTGTTGTAAAAATGGTGGCGTTTGAGGTTGCTGTCACGTTCAAGCCCGTTGAGTTAAGCTCCCAGATAGAGGTCACCTATTAAATTAATACTGATTAAAATAGCACAACGCTTCCCTTTTTCCACCATATCCATTGGCTGGCAGCTCCTCGTGTGACGGATGGCCTTGGTCACCTCGCTGCGAAGCCCCGACGTTAACACGAGGCTGCCTGTCATCTCCCCTAATCTCTTAAATGCATCTATTACCGTCGTGTTTGATTCACGGCCGGAATACGACTTGTTTTCGGCAGCCAGACGAGCTGAGCAGAGGAAGGAAATAAAGGAGGGAGCGTCGTAATATACACATAGCGTATTTGTACCTCAAAATGAAGGATGTGGTGAATAGATGGGCGGCGGCAGGTCATCAGGCAGTAAATGACTGTTTGCATAGTTTCACTGCCATCGCACCGCAGCATGAAAAATTGCTCTTTTTTTGGGTGGTGTTGCTAGGAGACGCCAGCCCCGCTGTATCCAAGCAGTTGAACTCTTTGGGGAGGATGAGCGGTCACACGAGTTTCATGCCAAACACTTTTTATCTTCCTTCGACATGTGTGGTGGCCATGTAGAATACGCACGTCGGATTTACTCTGTGTTCACCACTCTGTTCACCCAACATTATTTTGACAGTGATGAAGCATTCATTTATTCATTCATTCATTCATCTTCCGAGCCGCTTGATCCTCACTAAGGTCGCGGGGGGTGCTGGAGCCTATCCCAGCTGTCTTCGGGCAGTAGGCGGGGGACACCCAGAATCGGTTGCCAGCCAATCGCAGGGCACACAGAAACGAACAACCATTCGCACTCACACTCACACCTAGGGACAATGTAGAGTGTTCAATCAGCCTGCCACGCATGTTTTTGGAATGTGGGAGGAAACCGGAGCACCCGGAGAAAACCCACGCAGGCCCGGGGAGAACATGCAAACTCCACACAGGGAGGCCGGAGCTGGAATCGAACCCGGTACCTCTGCACTGTGAAGCCGACGTGCTAACCACTGGACTACCGGGCCGCCCATAGTGATGAAGCAGTCATGTTTAAAAATAGTACGCCATCATATTGTGCTCATTAAAGCAAACAGTATAATCAAATGAAATAAAATGCAAAGAATTGATATTCATAACGACGCACCCTTTTTTGAGCTGCATACGTTCAGCGACGCGAAGCTCATGTCCATGCTATCCATTGCATTTGTCGTCCCTGCCAACATGGCCGCCATGTAGGCACGTCTATTAGCCTGCTGGAGTCTTATGCATACCTGTGACAACAGCGGCGCAGCCCGGAAATGATTGTTTTTGGCAACGACTACACAAAGTGGTGTTTTGAATGGACCGGACACTATTTTCTGTCCGTTAAATCAGCAATTCATTAAATGGGAGTCCCGTCAAATCAATCCACCTCTCTACACAATTCATAAATGAAGAATTTGTCACAACTGCTCAGTAAGCTGCAGTAACAGTAGTTGTTTTTCCAGAGGATGACAAATTAACTGTCTCTGAGTGATTATTGCCTGCGATAAACATCAGGGCATGTTTTTGGCATTTTGCAATTTTCATCAGTGCTTGCCGTTGTGGTTGTCAGCAAGATTTCTGGTTTATTACTGTGTCTTCGACTGAGAGTCTTTCTTTTTGGGCAATGCTGCGTCTTTATCCAGCGTCTGTAAAAGGATTCCATTTGTCTTTGTCCTTTGCAATCTCAATCTTTTTGTGCAGTCACACCTTTTCGCCGGCTGACACATCAGGCCCTGCACAAGGAATCGATTCGTGTCTGCCTCGGGTTCCATCCAAAAGTGTAATCAACACCCGGCGCTACACCAATTGGACAGGCCTGCTTTTGTTGAACGGATGCTCAGCACAGTCATCCGGTCCCTACATGCAGGATACTGTATGGTATTGTACAGTACTTAAAATGTGCCTGCACCGTTTTACACAGCCGAAACTCATGCTGTGCATATACGTATCCTCATTTTTACTCTACACGTTGCTTATAATATACTATTGACAATATAATTTCACGTGTAAATGTACTCTCCATATACCACCAGTTATAGCCTCCAACGGTATACCTGTATACTATCTATTCAGATGAATATACTGGATACCTAAATACACTCTCTCTACCTATCCATCCCTGCATTGTCCATATATTTGATCTTTACGTTGTACCTGCATTGGTACTTCTGCACCTACGTTTACCCATTCATCCCCATACTGTACATATGACAAAACGTGTGCTGTATTGTAGCTCACCTATGATACCAATACGTAAATTTCAGTTACATATAGCAGCTATTCATGTAGCCACTCATACAGTAGTACTACAAACTGTACTGTACGAATGTCAATATACATACCAATATCTTTACGAGAACTACACTTACACTTATATTGTGCGGTGTCTGTAACCTTTATTCTCTCTAACTGTACCAACACATATGGGACAATTTCGGGTGTTCAATCAGCATGCCATGCATGTTTTTGGAATGTGGGAGGAAACCGGAGTACCTGGAGAAAACCCACGAAGGCCCAGGGAGAACATGCAAACTCCACACAGGGAGGCCAGAGCCGGAATCGAACCCTGCACGTCTGCACTGCATAATATCCATATGCTTAATTTTTTCATCGATCAGTACCCACACTTAAACAAACTACATTGGATATACCCGTCATGTATGATACCGTCCTTACACCCATGCTATACCGACTCATATACTGAAAGTGTACCTATACCAACCTATACATTACATGCACCTATAGCTTTACATAATGTATGTTATCCTGATAGGGACAGCAACATATGCAGCAAGCCAGTAAAAGGGGATCGAGATGTAAAAAGACAGATCATTGCCGGTGTAATTCTCGGTATGAATGTCATTGTAGCAAATCACATAGTGAAGAATTTAATTCAGCCATTGTGAAATCCTAATTATCCTTCCCATTGTCTTTGCGACTGCTCGCGGCTCTGACGCTCAGACAGCTGTTGCTTTTCATATTGCGTTAGTGGGTGTGCGGTTGAGGTGCCGGCTGGCTGCTGGTGGCGTGAACGTCTCGGGAGGGGTGGCGGGAGGGTCTGCTCAGCTGAAGCGGCACTGGCGAATTGTTTTGGCGACTGTCCGCGTGTCAGTCAATTGCTTTGAGCCTCGGAGGCTGACAGGGAGCGGTTAGCGTGAAGATGCTAGTGACGTAGCATGAAGGGAAGGGTGGTGTCCAAGTGGCACCATGTCCTGGAAAATGGAAGAAGATTGACAGCGTAACATCCGCCTTAAGGGCAATGATTCTGAAAGTCAGCCACGAGTGTTATGCAGGCTACTGCTAGTAGAGTTCAGTCACATTTGTGCGGAAATTATAACAGCTCTTTGCGTTTGATTTCGTCTCATTCAGGAGAACCAGGCAGTCCTGCTCATGTTCCATCGGCTGAGTGCCTAGCTGAACCCCCTCCACCCGGCAGTTGTCACGTGGACATCATGCCGGACCTCAGCCTGCTCCTTTATCTCCTGCTACTGCTCTTTGGCTCCCGCGCAGGTCGGTACAGCTACTATGGTACCATGCCTTCAATTTGTTCCATGATCACTCTCATACGTCTCATTATTTGTATCTCAAATCAACTTTCCCTATTGAAATGAACGGAAATGCCATTTATCCGTTCTAGCACCACCAAAAAATATTCCCCAAAATCTTTGTACTGTGTTTGGTGGGGGGGAAATCATTGTTACATGCGAGGAAACAAAAATCTGCACCCTGCTTACAACCTCAAAGCTTTTTATCCCTTCATTTTTGCAAAAATGTGGTGCAATCAGCCGAGCTGGAAACAAAGCCAAATGGACATAAAACATTGTAGTGAGGAAATTGGCCTGTCTGTGGAAAAAAAGATGCGTCGTCCTCAGTGTACCTTGAGCTTCAATTTGCAGCTATCCTATTGATTTCAGATAAACCACAAAAAAATCATGATTCTCCCGTTTCAAATCACAGTTCTCTTGAAAAAACCATACAGCGTTTTCTCCACCATGGCGCCAGTTCAGGAAATCTGTCTATCTATCTATCTATGAATTGTTTGGATCCTGAGCTCTCTTCTAGGCACATAAATAGTGCAGAGTCTAAAGCGCTGATGCTTCAAAAAAAGGCAGCAGCCAACGTGGTTGTTAGTGCGACTCAAGAACATTGCCTTGACATTTCTTTGAGGATGAAAGTTGATGGCAAAAGTCGAGCACACGCAGAGCGCTGTGTAGCCATTGTTACCTAGAGTTAAACATAATCACCGAGCTGCTGCTACCCCACATAGCAAAGCTTGTCAAGTCACGTTTATTCATGTAGCCCTTAATCACGAACAGTCTCAAAGACTTTCGCATGCATTGACAAGTATACGCAACATCCCCTGAACTTAACACCGAGCAATTTGGAGCAAGAAAAACCCAGAAAAAAACATCTCAGGGGGAAAAAAAAGAGAAACCTTGAGGAAGGGCCGCAGATGGGAGAGTCCCCCTTCCAGGATGGCCAGACTGCAGTGGATGCTGATACAGCGGGTAATACAGTGTTTGACCCAATATTGGTATACAACGTTAGAGTGATATTAAAGTCCATTTAACAAGATGAAAATGGCGCAGGGAGATGCCTTTGGAGAGATGGGTCCCCTTCTGAATCCGGTCCAATTGGTCAATGAAGAAATCGGCATCGCAACGCCTCCGAGTGGCCAACCCAGCTGTGGTCCAGCTCAGTTGGAGCAAATCACATCCATAACGATCAAAGCAGAATACGTACAGCGACATCCAATTGGGTCATCATCACCTAGCCCCCCTCTCCAGATTAGGGAGGGTGGCGGGGGGACGAAGAGAGGAAACGGCAGTACAAACGGGCAACGTATCGTTCAACAAAATGCTAGAGTCCACAAATGAGTCTGAAGTTGGATTTCTTTTTGGCTCTCGGAAACACGAAAAGACCAGCGTGTTGTGAACAAAGAGGTCGGGGCGGAACATACGATGTCACCAAGTCATTGAGGAAGGAAGGTGCTATTTTATTTTAGTAACAAAATCTGAAAAATCGCATCACAAATGTACCGGAAGCCAATGCCAATATGTTGCAATAATCAAGGTGGTCGCACTTTTCATGTGTGCACAAATACTTCAACCCAATGTCGCATTTGTGTAAATACTACTCCCTTTACATCCATAGGTCGCTTGACAAACATGAGTCATGCCGTGTGCATGGACATGGAAAATAGCATCATTAAAAAAAACTTGCAAGTCTGTTTTGCCATGAACGTTGAAAATCATTGCAATTTGGAGCTTTTCAGGAGAACCGTGGCTGCATTCAAAGTGCTCCCAAATGGGATTTTTGGGGGCGTCATCAACCTTCATAAAAGCATCACATTTCAAATATTCGCCACTTGAACATTTTCTGAATCCAACTTGTATATTTATACCGAGCCCTGACTTGCTTCTTAATGACGGCCAACAGTCATCAGTCAGTCAGTCATCTTCCGAGCCGCTTGATCCTCACTAGGGTCGCGGGGGGTGCTGGAGCCTATCCCAGCTGTCTTTGGGCAGTAGGCGGGGGACACCCTGAATCGGTTGCCAGCCAATCGCAGGGCACACAGAAACGAACAACCATTCGCACTCACACCTAGGGACAATTTAGAGTGTTCAATCGGCCTGCCACGCATGTTTTTGGAATGTGGGAGGAAACCGGAGCACCCGGAGAAAACCCACGCAGGCCCAGGGAGAACATGCAAACTCCACACAGGGAGGCCGAAGCTGGAATCGAACCCGGTACCTCTGCACTGTGAAGCCGACGTGCTAACCACTGGACTACCGGGCCGCCCGACGGCCAACATACATGATTAAATATGCTTACACAGTTTCCTTTGCCCACGATTACAGATCCATCGATGCAGGAGGAGGATCCGGACTTTTATAGAGGTAAGACCCGTTGCTCATCATTTCTTCAGCCTTGACTGGACTTTAAAATGATGCAGAAAATAATTTTTGCCATTTTGGTCTTTTAAAATTTTTTTTTTTTTTTGTAAAACGCTACATATTCTGTGCTTGGGCATATTTATAGTTGATGACGCATTTGTTGCACAAGGCAGGGATGGTGTGTAGGTGGTCTTCCTGCTGAGATGAGCAGCAGCTAAGTTCTTTTGCTTTCCTTCTGGGCAAGACGTTTATCACGGCGACGTCTATGGTGCTGCTACCTCTCCTCTTCTTCTCTCACTTAACACCCACGCGTGACTTTTAAAAGCTGTCCAGCTATATGTTCTCTTCTTCTCAAATGATGCTGGAAACTCAATGAGCCGCAATGCATCCCACTGGATGTTAAATAATAGCGCTTCGTTGTTTGTGGAGAATTCTGTGCTTCAGTCAGCCACAAAAGGGGGTCATCCTTTTGTTTTGCAAAGACTCTGGTGGTATTCAAGAATTGGATTTGCGGCGAAAGTGGAAAGCATCGTAAACGGATCAGCTCATTCTAAGAGATGGCCATCATTTCAGTCTCGGCGGAATCATTCCATTTGTGGCACGCATTTATTTCAGTCGGCAAATCGATTTTTCACTCCAGAGATGATTCCCACCGCACGTGCCGTGCTTTTGACGTTTCATTAGCATTTGGACTTGCTCTTGGTAAATTTGTGTGTAAAGAATCTATTGACATGGTTGCATACAAGACAAATTGGATACATTGCAAATAAAATAAGTGATATGACGGCAGGTTTTTTATTGCGTGAGGGTCCGTGTGTGCACAGGAGGAAGAGTCGCTCTTTTCACTGAGTGTGAATAAGCCCTCGCTTGTTTGACGCATGGACTCAATCCATTCACAGTCAAGTGTTGCCAAAAGAGGAAACAGAGAGATGCTTGATGCAGTGTTGTGACACATAAGGGTGTAATTCTGTACAGCAATGTACCAAAAACATTTGTCGATAATGGTACAAAAAGTTCGGGGGTGGTCCAGGGAGAGAGAATTCTCAGTTAGTTGCCAGAGTAAGTTTTCCTGCAGCTGCCTCCCTTTTCTCATGTTGACTTGAATGCAAGCTCAAACGTGAAGCGAAAAGTCAAGTGACTTTTTGTCTTGTTTAGTCAAATGACTTCAAAAGGTAACCAAAGTGACATCATCACACATTCTTTTCAAGCCCAGCAACCACACCGCAAATGTTGTTTGGGTTTTTTTTTTCCCATCAAGTGGAAATTAAAATAGCACACAACAGCGCATCAAATAACATTGAAGCCAACACGACAAAACATAACGGCGTAACGTCAAATTACACAGGTTCATTAGGTTAACGGAAGACACAAACATGGCCCACCGAACACATCACGTCACACAACGCAATCCAGCTTGACACCACGCAGCGCAACGCCACACCACCGAATGCCACATGTAGCGCTACGCCGAGTAACGCAAATTAAGTTAGTCAAGCAAATCTGGCATCCTAACTACAGAGGTACCTCTGCTTACGAAATTAATTTGTTCTGGAAGAAATTTCTGAACGTGAAAATGTTGTAAGTAGAGACGCGTTTTCCATGTAAATGCCCTAATCCGTTCCGAGCCGGCGCAAAATTCGGACATGTTTTCTAAAACATAAAAAATGTATCAAAATATGTAACAAATACATATTCCAATTAGATTATTGCAGAATAAATGAAAGTTGTGCATAAGGTAAAAAAAACAAAAGAGTCAAGAATAAAAATGAAGGTCATTTAATTTTTAACCTCGTCATCATTTTTTTTTTGCCCGCTTTAGTTCATGTTCCCTCTCAGAAGTGGCTTTTGTCTGGCGTTTTGTCAAGAACCGATTCAAGGATGTTTGCTTTTGTCGGCTTTTAACAATCCTTTGAAAATGTCCAAGGCAAACATCAGCAGAGTGAGCGAACATTTTTTCTGGGTGCTTCACATTTACATAACTATCAGACCTCATGGCCCGAGGAGCGAATGACAAGGACGCTGCATAGATATCTGTCGATCACCACACACAAAAACATACGATAAGAAGACACATTTAGCCAATGGGATGGCAGGAAGATGCTAGGTAATAGCCAATGGCAGATCAGCTAGAAGTTTGTTGCGTTCAGGAAACTCGGAGCAGCGATTAGCAGGCCATACTATATTTTTTATGTTTTGTATCTTGAAATGTCTTTCTTTCAGAACCAATATTTTCCTGTTGAGGTGTATCATAACTTGAAAAAATCATATGAAGAGACGTTCGTAAGTAGTGAAACCACTGTAACTGGGAACGAACGCTATGAAAAATATACCAAAAAAAGCAACTGGATGCCCCCTCACACAAACAATTTCACCTCCCCAAAAAAATCTGTCCCTGTGCACACCTCTGGTGACCACGACTGCACCGAAGTAATAAAATGTCGAAAAGTGGCGCCAGCGTAAAAATTTACACTAGACGGCTCTAAATATGCAAATGAGGCAGCTGTGTGGGTTGTGGAGGGGAAGTCGGACACAAGTTCACGAGAGGGTGCGAGAATCTGCTGTGTCTCCAGGCCTTTCTGTGGCCTGCTTTGACAAAAGTGCCCCCACCCACCCCCGCCATCCATCATATCCAACATTACGGGAAAACAATTGGAGCGCCACCAGGACTCATTGCGATACTCAAATGGAGCACTCTCCTCTTCTTCTACCTACAAATAATTTATTCCTAGCAGGGTCGATAATGTTCTCTTCACTTGAGTGTGTGTGCTTATAATTTAAATTGCTTGAGAAAAAAATCCTTGAGCTAAAATTCCCTCCTGTTCCCAGAACAGATTTTCTCACTTATTTCCTTCCATCGGCTCTGCGGTGCCACATTTTGAGTCGGAGCACTTTCTCGGTAACCAGGAGCAAAGTGTGCAACCGATGAGATTAAATCCATCTCGCCACTTTCTAATCGCAACCGCAAGAACCAACATGAACACAAATCCTGATGTTTAGAATATCTCCATGCATCTGAAGGGGAAAAAAAGGATCCAAAAAGGCACCTCGTGGATTGAAATGTATTTCCCTTTGCAAAATGTATCTCCTCCACCCTCGATGCCAAGCCAGCTGTCACATGTTTGGATGCAATTGCCCCAGAACTGTCACAGGGACTCACCGTGACTTTGATGTTTGTCAGGCCGTCCAACTGGTTGTTGTTTTTGTTTATCTTCGGCCCTGTTTGCCTGCAGATGAAGCCACAGGTTACGGGCCGGTGTTTGAGGAGCAGCCGGTGGATACCATCTACCCCGAGGAGTTGCTCGAGGACAAAATCACCATGAGCTGCCGGGCTCGAGCCAGTCCACCTGCCGCATACAAGTAACATATGTTCCCCCGTGCACGCCGCATCATCACTGCTAGTTTTAGACTCCCTTGACTCCACAATTTCTCCTCAGGCGGCCTATATGGTAAATGCCTAGGTCAGCATTTTTAAATGGATTTTGTTAACCATCCGCAATTCACGATGGCATTGCAAATTATAACTGACGGCTAAAGCAAAACATCAACTGTGGGCAGCGATGAAAACAACCGCTGCAGCAGAATGGAGACGATGGGCAGTGAGAAAACAAAGTGGAAGCTACGTTAACCACGTAGACTTTGCTGAAAGGCGACACTGGAGTGCAAACCTTTGAATGTTCTTTTTTTCAGAAGCCCTTGATGACGCGTTACACAAAAAAAAGGCACAAAAAGACACTTCGCCGTGTCTTTCTTTTTCATGAGATGGCAACAATATGCATATTGCCGCCATCATTTGTCCTCCCGCCAACAATGATTTAACAGTTAATACAAGTGGTAAAAAGGGGGGAACAAAACAGAGCAAATAAACAAAATGCTGTTGGCAGCGGCTGACACTTCATTTCACCGCGCAGCAAACCGGAGGCTGTTTGATGATGACCTCGTCCAATTTACATGCAAATGTATGTAAATGATCTTACCCCGCGCATCTTCATACTGGTGTCATTTTCACGCTGTCCCGAATGTATAATGTGCAAACGCAATATACGGATGTTGGTTGGATAGATCATGCAAGATTTTAAAAATTCAAAATTTCATAAAATAAATAAAATGAGATCATAAACACATTTATGAAACGCAAAGCGTGGAGTAATACATGTAGACTGATAATAAAGCAACACTCATAGGCATGTCCAACAAGGTCTAGTGATTGAGTCAACACCGAAGAGTGAAATCAGCAAGTAATGGATTTTTATTATAGTTACCATTGAATATAGTTTGGTTTTAATGTCACACTCCCACCAAAAAAATTAACAAGTAGGGAATTGGGTTAAAAAAAGAAGACAAATAACAGGGGACTGTGGGGAAAAAAACCCTCAAAAAAGCGTAGATTTCGGCAAATAATGGGGGATCGCCCCCCCCCAAACATTCGTAAACAGGTGAATGCGCAAATGCCCAACGGTGAATATGCGCAGGTCCACTATATTCTTAATCCTCTACACAAATCGTGAATCATGTTTGCATGACTGTAGCATTATACTGTCACCTGGTGGCAAAAAAGGAGCAGCACAATGAAATGAATTGCAGCGCACAAAGGGTTGATTGAATTACTATACATTCTATTTAATCACGTTTTTGCTTTATAATTGTATTTGTTTGGGGACTGTAACGGATTAAAAGAGTTTCCATTCATTTGAATGTGGAAAGATGATTTGAGGTGTGAAAGTGTTAAATTTGATAAATAACAATTCAACCGCACAGCGTGTTTCTGTCTTCCACGATGTGCAATTACAATCAACTGACCCGGGTTACTTTTTCTCGCAGATGGAAGCTGGAAGGTGTAGAAATCGACCTGATCGCTGACCACAAACACTACACATTATCGGAAGGCAACTTGATCATTAGCTTCCCCGTTAAAAACCAACATGAGGGGAGGTACTCCTGCTTGGCCAGCAACAAGTTCGGGACGGTCGTCAGTCGAGAAGCGTCTGTCCAGTTTGGATGTAAGCTTTGTTCCTAGTTTTGAATGAGCTGCAGCTGTTTGATGCTCTCGAGGACATTAGAGAAGACCATTGCGGCCTTCAAGTCTACTGGAGATCAAAGTATGGCATGGCCAAGTTTCTCCTGCTCTGCTTGGAGCGTGTAACCCTTCAGTCTATATGTTTGATATGTTTTCTATAGATGTCGATAAGACTCGATATATGAGATGTATTTCAGCTGGTAAAAGGTTGCTTTAGTGATTGATGAACAGACTTCTTCCTCACATGACTTTCTCTTTGAAATTTCCCTTTTTTTTAGTGCCTTTGGATGGTTAAAATATTTTAATCGGTGCACGGTGACAATGAAAATATACACGGTTACAGATTACCACCACAAAACTGCCGTTCAATGAATACCTCACTGACAAAAGTCAACATTACTGACTTGGTGAAGGCAGAATTTGGAATGCTGATGTTATATAGCCAGATGAGGTGGCTTGGGCATCTGATTCGGATGCCTCCTGAGCGCCTCCCTGGTGAGGTGTTCCGGGCATGTCCCACCGGGAGGAGACCCCGAGGAAGACCCAGGACACGCTGGAGAGACTATGTCACCCAGCTGGCCTGGGAACGACTCGGGATCCCCCGGGGAGAGCTGGTAGAAGTAGCTAGGGAGAGGGAAGTCTGGGCTTCCCTGCTAAAGCTGTTGCCCCCGCGACCCGGCCCCGGATAAGCGGTAGATGATGGATGGATGGATGGATGGATGTTATATTGGACCCTATTTGGTTGTGGGAGTGTACCTAATGTTGTCTAATCATCTCTTGACATAATTAGTGAATTGTTGCTTTTTTTAATTCGTTATTTCTCAGATTTGGATCTTTTCTCATCGGAAGAAAGGGAGTCTGTGTATGTCAAAGACGGACAGGGGGCAGTTCTTCTCTGTGCTCCTCCTCCACATCATCCAGGTGAGCTGGGTGAAGAACATGCCGTGTATGAGTTCGTGATCGACCCAAAAATGTGTTTCCGCTGCCGATAACAATTATCAGAAGAGGCCCGTATTTTTAGCCGATATTTGCAGTTAAAATAAATAATGGCATCAACGTTTTTAAGTAACACAAACTCTCAACGCTTCTTTGTGTTGAAATGCCTTGAAGTATGTGTTTACTCATCAGATTTGCTTTTTCAATCTTGGAAAATCGACATCTTTGTTTTAAAATTCGAACAAGCATTGCAATAAACTTGCAGGCTGAAAAGCACGTCTTATGGAGAATGTTTACCAAAATACCAAACCGCAGCCCGACCGATAATCGATCCGTCACGACAGGATTTAATCCTTGAAGTAGAAATCAACATTAAGGTTACGTGTTTTACCGCATTTTCTGGAACATATTCGCTTCAAGGTTATTCAGTTTATGCATCCCGCGTATTCAATTACAAATGGCGTCTTGACTTCATTTTCTATTGCTTCATATTTGAAGCGGAATGAATACATTTGTCTCATCCCCATGCTTTCATTTTCATGCAAAAGTAGCAGACATCTTTCTATTATCCCACCCCAAGCTAGGAGAATTAAACGATTTTAATCTGAAAGGTCAATAAATGAATAATAAATCCTTCTCATTGGCAAGTAAATGTGCCCCCCCCCCCCCCCCCAAAAAAACTGCACCTATTCAGACGGCTCGCAGTGAGCTCATGTTGCATTCAGAGCCTCGGCTATTTCCAGAGTGGTTGCTAAGCGTCCGAGAAAGTGATTGACAGGCGGGCGTTTTGCATCTCTGCAGCCGACCTGTCGTTCCGATGGATCTTCAATGAGTTCCCCACTTTTATCTCGCTGGACAAAAGGCGCTTCGTCTCGCAGATAACGGGCAACCTTTACATCTCCAAAGTGGAGGCCTCGGACAGCGGCAACTACTCGTGCATCGCGTCCAGCTCCTCCATCTCCAAGAGTGTCTTCTCCAACTACATCCCGTTGGTTCCCCTCAGAGAACGTCAGTACTCTCACTTTTCATCCAACCCGATTCTTTTCCCAGCTGCGTAAAATAATTCAAGTTCTGCTTTCCGCAGGTTCAATCAGGAAGTATCCGGCTGACCTCAATGTCAAGTTCCCGGACACCACCACTCTGGCAGGGCAAAACATCACTTTGGAATGCTTTGCTTTGGGAAAGTGAGTGTGTGTGTGTGTGTGTGTGTGTGTGTGTGTGTTTGTATGTATATATATATGTATGTATATGTATTTATATATCGTATTTGCCAGACTAAAAATCACAGTTCTTTTCACAGTTTGGCCGTGGATGTGACTTATACTCAAGGGCGACTTATGTGTGAAATTATATGACTGTCATTTCACATGTTATTTTCACACCAAACCACAAGGGGGCACTCTCGGCCTGTGTTGATAAATAGACGATGAGTCTGACGTAAGCGACGTAGAAGAGGAAGCGGCGCATCGTCTACCTCCTGAGTTGGGGCAGTTGTTTAAAAGTGACACTGAGAATAAAGATTTCATAGGATTTCTTGATTTGGAGTGAAACTGATTTTGTTTTGTAAACTTGTTAGCTATGTTAGCTATGTTCTTTATGCTAGAGTTATCTGAATAACTCTTAACTCATTGAGTAGCAGCCAATTCTTGACCAAGTCTGAAAAGACGTTTAAAAACGTCTTTGGGAGTGAATGAGTTAACGTTACGACGTTACTGACATTACCAGGCATGTCAGTGTGTTCCTACTATAGACTGCAGACCAGCAAATGGACGTGAACGAGTCTACAATGTCTACACACCGGTTACAGTGTCTTGCGGGTTTGTCAAAAGTGCAAAGCGGCTCTCTTGGTCTTTGTCCAGCCCCGTCCCAGAGATCCGCTGGAGCAAATTGAACGGAGAGCTGCCCCCCAACCATGAGGTGCGCATGGCGGGGGCTCACCTGCATCTGTACAACGTGCAGCCGGAAGACGGCGGCTCGTATCAGTGCGAGGCCGTCAACTCCAAGGGAAAGGACTACCACAGCGCCCATTTGTCCGTGGAAGGTACGTCAGGGCTGTCGACTTCATGTCCCACTTCTTTTCTTGCTGCCCTCAGATTCTGCCCTTGCCCTTGGCCTTGCCTGTCTTGATTTCTGCATGATTTTTTTTCCCCGCTCCACTTAAACTTATGCATGTGCTTCCCTTCCACATTTTCCAGCTTTTCCTGTATGGGTGGAGCACATCAGCAGCGCAGAGGCAGACCTCGGCAGCGCCTACGCCATGTCCTGCTCAGCCAGCGGCAAACCCGAACCACGCGTCCGCTGGCTGAAGAACGGAGAGCCGGTAATGTTCGAGCTCACCCTTGGAATGGATATTGAGCCAGCCCATTGTAGATTCGGCAGTCCAGCCGCCGCTGACACACAGAGAGACGGCTCGTGAGCACGTCAAGAGAATTTCTCTGTTCCCTTTGAGCTGCTGCCAGGGTAAACAATTAAAATAAAAGAATGGCGCACCAGCAGCAGAGTGGGGGTGTTGAAATATGCCACTGATAAATTCATGAAGGCTTCTTTCCATCAAGTGAGCGTCCTCTCATGTGTCAACATCCGACCGTTTGATTTGCGGCCCTCTGCTCGCGAATGCGATTTGGAACGCTTGCTTTAAATGTTGACTTGATGACTTCTGCTTATTGCGCACAGTTGGACAGGAACGAGATGACGTTCGGCAGCTTGACGTTTGAAGACTCCGGGATGTACCAGTGCATCGCTGAGAATCCTCACGGGGTCATTTTTGCCAACGCGGAACTGCGTGTGTTCGGTGAGTCCCAAAAGCGGCTTGTAATGTCAACGGCACCTTTCCATTGCGGGTCCAAGTCAGTAAGCATCCCAATTTAGATTTCATGCCCGAAAGCCTGTTTTGCGGTAGTTTGTCAAAATAACTTGAAAATAAACAGCTTTCCTGATTGATCTTAGTGGGTTGAAACAATGAAACTTGAAACATTTTCAAGCGGCTCTGGTGTCCTTCCAGATTTCTGTGTGGCCCTCGGATGAAAAACTGGGACACCCCTGGTCTAAGTGTTCATAAAAACGTTATTACAAGTCGTTGTAACCGTATGCACACTTTGAGCATTAACTGTGCACCTAAAAATGGGGAAAGTGTACCAAAAAAAAGTTAAATACAACTGACTTGGCGTTACTTGGCATTCCTTTTTTTTTCACGTACCACTAGAATGAGCCCGAGTAGCACCACCCTTTCAGAATTGCTGCCCTAAAAGGTTTTACAAACCGGTTCAAGGAAGACTCGGCTGTAAATTGTCCATGGGTGTGAATGCTAGTTTGAATAGTTTGTCTTGTTGTACCAAGTGAGGTTAGAATATGGCTAGTTGCATGGATGCTTGCTCCCGATTCCTCTTCCCGACTGTAATTCCCTCCTTCCCTCTTCCAGACTGCGCTCCCACCTTCGAACACAACCCGGTCAAGCATGCCCTCGCTCCGAGAAACGGCCGTGTGGTGATGGAGTGTCGACCCAAAGCCGCTCCCAAGCCCAAAGTCTTGTGGAGCAAAGACACTGAGCTGCTGTCCAACTCCAGCAGGTGAACGAGACTAAAACGTCCTCGACTCCCCCCAAAAAGGCTGCCGTGCGACGGTTTACGCCTCTTCTATCTGGGTCAAAATACCGCACGGGGGATGAGTCGAACCGTCATGTGACATTTCGGGGATCGAAATAAGCTGCGGATTTCCGAATTCTGAACGGCATGTTGTTGACGTGGTTTTCCTGACGTTAAGCTCATCTTGATGGGTAAACCCCTCACTGACAAAACAAGCCTAATCTGGAGGGAGCTGGGAGACCCCCGACCGTCTTCCCCGCACCCAACGGGTGGGATTCAAAACGCGGGAGGAGCGGCGGTCAAATTACTATGCAGCATATGCCCCTTAATCGCCTCTCTGGCGTGGATGCTATTTTTCATGCATGAGGTTGAAATATGCAAAGAAAAAAAGGGAATCTGACATCTCTTTTCTTTTTGCCTTCGGCTCACTTTCACCCTCATGCGCTTCTATTTGCCAACTTTATTTGAGGAGCATCGCATATTCGAAGCGCTTTTATCAGTTTCTTTTCCGCCGTCATTCACATATGGAATGACCCGCAGTGGAGTTTTAATCACAAGGTCTGCATGTTGTAGTGGTGCATTCGGACACGAGTGACACGACCCACAAGGTTTTCAAGATACTTTTTTTTCTTTGCTTTGACCCTTGAGCAAAAATTTGACGCTTTATGGTGGGAATAAACTCATCCCACTTCTCAGTAAGTATTATTTTGCCCGATAGCAAACAAGTTGTTCAAAAAAGCGGCTTCATGACATTTGCTGCCACTCCCAGTTGAAGTTCACTGTCAAACTAAACATGAAACTAAAACGACCACATAATTTTGATTTAAGGTCTGCTAGCATCACGCGAACACAATGGAAAATGCAGGCTAATGAATTGCAATCTGGTGCTGTTAGAACACCTTTAAGCAACGGATATTTGAACACAAAACGGTGCAGACAATATAGCAATACCTAAGGACATATATTCTTTATCCTCCACAGAGATTGACTATTATTACTACAGCTTACTGTGTCACTTACAGTAAAGTAAAATATTATAGAGTACTGTTTTTCCGATCATGACACATTACAAAAATAATGGAGGGGGAAGCTGGAATGGATTCATGGCATTTCCATCCATTTCAGTGGGGAAAAAGGTGATTTGAGTTTTGCCTTAAGAGGGTGGTCACGGAATGAATTCAACTTGTATCTAAAGGCCCCAAATGCTCTGTGGCTGTACCTTTTTAGGATGTTCATCTGGGAGGACGGCAGCTTGGAGATCCTCAACGTCACCCGCACGGACGAGGGCAAGTACACCTGCTTTGCCCACAACAACAGGGGCAAGGCCAACAGCACGGGCTCTCTCACAGTAACAGGTAAATAAGTATGCTCCTCCCCCCCCTCCCCCTTAATCTAGTCTCTGCCGCACAGTTTGGGCAGTGTTGGCCTTGGCTGCGAAATCATCACTCTTACGCTGTCTGACCTTCACATGCTGACTGATGTGAAATAATGACACTTGGAGAAACTATTATGACGTCCTGGACGGATGCAAGGAAATCTTGAAAAGAGATCTAATGCGATATAAGCAATCATTGTGTTCTGTATAAAGGATATTGTTAGCTTGAATGTCAAGTCATTGTACTGCAACTGTGGACGCCAATACAGTCCACAATAAGATGACAACCCGTGAGGCTCGAGGGCCTACACGCAGCTCTTTTCTGCCCCCTTGTGGACAACTGCGCGTACAAGATTAGTCCGCCACAATGCCACCCCCGCCCCATCCACTAAATAGACTTTAGATTTGGCACGGATGAATTTTTAAAATAGACAGACACACAAGCGCATCTCACAAAGTCAAAATATGCTATATTCTAATTTCTTGAGGTGATAAATAAGATAGTATTTATGAACTTATGAACTTTTCGATGATCATCCAAACATCCAAATTGGAGGTACAGTACACATACCTGTCAACTTTGCGGAGCGCCAACCTGTATAAACTACCAAAAAAATTCCGTATAAAGAGCAAAAAATCCTTATAACATACCAAAGCATTTTATGTCAAAATAAAAAAAAAACCCCAAGAATTTTTCAATGATATTTATTGTAGATCTCCATAATACAATGTCTGGTTAATGTCTAATCATCATTCTACTTGGTGGCATTACTGTGTTCAGCGTTGTATTCCGTAAATGAAAGCATTCGAGGAGACGAGCACCGTTCTGGGCAAAAGCAAACAAAACTACCTGTCGGAGCGTGACGTGGGGCGGAAATTTTCAGAATCCGTGTGATTTGTGCGATACTGCCATATACGTAAAATTCACCACAAAATCCGTATGAACTATGGCATTGGTGAAGCCGCATTCAACCCTGTACATCGCTGCATAACAAACAAGCACTTGCCATCAACCCAACGTGTGAGAAACTTTCACTCGACGAAATGAAAGCACTGTAACTAATTGAGTACACCGCACAGCAGAAAAAGAAAAACAAAGTTGCCATACTGTGCGCTGTTGCGTCACTTCCGTCATAAATCCGCGCAGTTGCCATCATACTTGTTGTTTTTCGTTTACGAGCCTTTCTGAAGTGTGTCGCCACATTTGTTTCTGAACTATTATAATACTGAAACGTTCTGGAACACCTCATACATAATTCCAGTAGGCACTTTGTACAAAAATACTTAGTAGTGAGTGTGAGCGTGTTGCAGTCGTGTATCTCAGCGGAACCCCCCCCCCCCCCCCCCACCAAATCATCATGTTTCATTCGTGTTTATGAGAACATTTCAGTACTCCTGAATCCTGTCCTGACGGCCCCTCATATCCGTGCCCCTCACAGACTCCACAAAGATCACCTTGGCCCCCTCCAATGCTGACGTCAAAGTGGGCGAAAACGCCTGGATGCAGTGCGCCGCGTCACACGACTCCTCCCTGGACATCACCTTCATCTGGTCCCTGGACGGCCGAGTCATTGACCTCGACAAGGAAAGCCAACATTATGAACGCAGCCCGGTGAGACGTGATGGATTTCCACTCATTTGGAAGTCCCCTGCTCTAACCGTTCATTTTATGCAGTTGAATAAAATGGCAAATTCTGATAGCATCCATTGATTCAAACCTAATCGCTCCCTCTGCGGAGTGGTGGTCAGCACAGTGGACACTTGCCGCACACCGCATTGGAATCTGATGACTTCTACAGAATGTTTTTTTTTTCTCTCTTCCGCTCATAAAATGTGGTTCGCTTTGATTGAATATGGTTGAGAAAATATTCCAAAGAATATTTGACTCTCCAAAATGAGTTTAGCACACGCGTTAACCCTCGAAAGGATTGAAGTAAAATTTTCACCTCATGACGAGTAACCGAAGTTCACCGATTGCCGTTCCTTTTGCAGAACAGAAGCTCGGATGGCGAGCTGATGATCAAGAACGCGCAATTGAAGCACGCCGGAATTTACACCTGCGCGGCACAGACGACGGTGGACAACGTCACCTCCTCTGCCAGCTTGGTTGTAAGAGGCGAGTCGCGCTCTTGCTGCACAAATACTAAAACAAGGGCGACAAATGGAAAACGAGTTGTGTGTCTGTTCTTGACACAGCTACCTGACATCATTAAATGGAGGTGAAGTTTGACAGGACCTCTCTGAAGTAAATTAATCGAGGGGGTCACAATAATGGTGCAAAATTCTTCTTAACCAGGTGTGTCACAAAAATTAAATTTGAACGCATTCAGTCCCAGCCAATTCTGGACCAAGTCTGAAAAGACGTTTAAAAACGTCTTTGGGAGTGAATGAGTTAACAATGGACAAAATACGTGAATATCTGCAAAATACATGCAACAAAATAACCACATAATGTGTTTTTTTTTTAATTTAAAAAAAAAATCCCCTTTGCAAAGGGCTCTTGGATAAAAATTAACCTTTCAAGGACGGCACAAAGCTGCTGAACAGCAAGCGCAAGAACTCATTTTCGTTTCCACAAAAATGTATGTTATTGACTCTGTTTTTCCGATATATCATTCCAAATTTACAAAAAAAATGTTTGCTTGCTTAACTCATTCACTCCCAAAGACGTTTTTACACGTCTTTTCAGACTTGGTCTAGAATTGGTTGGTACTGAATGGGTTAATAATATAGGCCAGTATATCTCGACCCCGGTTTCTTGCCACCCTCAGTTTTCCCTGACGTAAAATTGGTCTCCATAAATAAACAGACGTGCTAATAGTTAGCTTCCTGCTTATGGGCGTCGGAAACTGTCGTGTTAATGCTCAGATTTTTAAACTGCCCTCAGTTTCCACCCAAAATGAACATACATGCAACGTTGGTCTACCTCGGTGCTGCGCTTTAGCACTTTGCTGTGACGGCCCATTTTCTTGCAGCCGGCAGACTCTTCTTGAATAAAAGTTGCCTCTCGACAAATGTACGCCTGCCACGAAATTATTTGCTATGCAGGACTTGTTTCACCTGATGCCTTCAGTGGTGGCGCTTTCAGTATTTACGATGCAAAGCGCGGGGCCGTTAACTGTAGCGCGATGGAAGGGAGACACGGAACGATGATAACGTTCCGCTCTTGATGATTCCTGATCGTCATCACCACGTACCTCACGGTGAGTGACAACTGACCTTACAGCTCCTTCTGCTCCCCCCCCGGAAAGAAACAAAGGCGATGTGTTCACTGCTTTCGCAGCACGGTTGGTGTGCAGTCGCACCGGTGAATGCGCACAGCGAATGACTGTGAGGTTTCTCAAACACAAGCCGTGACTAATGGAGGCCAAAAATGTCAGCGGCCTGCCTGCACGGAGGCGGTGTTGAACGATCGACATTTATTGTGTCAGGATTAGCTCCAGGATGACGGTTGCAGGAGTACGGGATTGTACGCTGGCAGGACAGTGTCTTTCTAAACAATCCCTTTTATCACGTCCAGGACTTGACAGTTTTGTCAAAAAGACTTCATCTGTGGTGGAACTGCTCCAGATCTTTTGACGCCACCGTCCAGGCCCGGAACGGACCGCCTAATTGCCGTAGTCATCTCGGTTTACGTTTGGGAGGTTATTGGTTGCGGATTCTGAGTGAGGCTGATCCCGATGTGCTTGTACTGTAACTATGCTATCAGGGAATGGTATCGTTTTTTTTTTTCTCTATGTTCCAAGTGGAAGAAATGAGTGAAACGCACGTGCCTTTTGAAGGGCAACTGTTGGTCACCTCAATTGGGCTTGTGTCAGTTTTTCCAGAAGTCTTCACCGATGGCTTTGACTCCATGTGTTTAACTTGAAGGAACTTTTACAAACAAACGCGACACGCCAGTCTCCACGGTACGGGTTCCAAAGATCCTAAAAATGGATCATGGACTTTCAAAGCGCTGGAAATGGTCATTATTCCATCCAGTCTGACTGTTGAAAAATTCATTTAAAACCTACGCCGTTGCGAAATGGCGTAAATTAGGGTGGGCGTCTCCTTTCTCTACTAATAATGAGTCTTACGAATCCATTCCGCAGTTCTACTTGTACAGCTCGTATCTAAAATGCGATTGTGGAGTAAGACTTTTGCACATTGCTGCGCTGTATTCGTCGACATATCGCGGCGAGCCGCCTTTTCAGCTGCTTGAAAATCAGCGACACTAACTAATTTCCTCGCACTCTCAACCCAGGACCCCCCGGTGCCCCAGCGGGGGTGCGAGTGATGGAGAAAAGTGACAAGAACGTCACGTTGCGGTGGAGTCGCGGCGCAGACAACCACAGCCCCATCTCCAAATATACCATCCAGTACAGGGACGCCTTCTTTCCGGCCGCGTGGAGGAACGCCACCACATGTGAGAATGCCAAATAAACAGCGCTACCTCCATGCTCATCCCATGGCTTTGTCATAACAAACTGACATGTCACCTTGGAGGAAAAAAAAAATGGTTTCCAAAAATTGATGGTCTTTATTGTTTTAAAGGAAAAGTATTCCAGGGCACTAAAGTAGGCAACGCAAATACTGTGTGTAATTTGAAAGCAACATTTTCGCTGTCAATGGACTGTTATTGGATATATTTAGCGCTAGACGCATGAATCCAGTCATCTCTGTATATTTATAATACTGAAGCAGACTTATCTGTGTGGGAATGAGGACTTTGAGCTCTATTTTCGTGCCCAGTATCGGCTTTAACTGTGCGCATGAGAGGAGTTTTCTTTTACGAGGTATTTTCTTGGACAGAAGCAGGTAAAAGGGGGCGTTTGCGCCGTTGTGGGAGGGAGCGCAGTTGACTCGTTTGCCATCCACTGGAAGCGGCTCCCCTCATTATCTCTGAATTCAGCGCAGAGAGAGGTGTAGGGCACACATGACATGTCGTTGCTGTAGATCGGTGCCCAAAAAGTACATTTAAAAGGAACTACAGAAACATTTCCACTTGCGGATGATATAATGTGGGCAACCGTGCAGTGGGCATTGGGTGCCTTCTACATCAAATCATGCATCTGTGTGTGACAGACGAGATGTCTCACTTCAACACGCTTCCTTGGCACTTTCCGATTTTGACAGGGCTTTAACACAAACATGAATAAACGAGTTTCTTGGCAAATAGCAGGGGATTGCTTTCACACAAATAAAAACGGCGAATAGGTGAGTCGATGAATAGCAAGTTGTGAACAGGTGGGATTTCACTTCACATGTTCTGAAGGACCCGCTATCATTTTCCAGAAGTTTTAAAAGGTCGATCTTGTATTTATAGCGCCACCAGACGTTGAAGGCAACGCCGAGACGGCCACCGTGGTGGACTTGGTGCCCTGGACTGAGTACGAGTTCAGGGTGATGGCCACCAACACGTTGGGCAGGAGTGACCCCAGCGTCCCCTCTCCCAAAGAGAAAACTCTGCCCTCAAGTAAGTTCATGTAAATGACTCAGGGGGAAAAAAAGGTTCATGGAATGGAAAGATGGTATTTCAGGCCAGCTTTCCATGCTGACTTGCATTTGTTTTTTTTTTCGTGTCTTGAATAACTGTTTGGTTATGATGAATATCGCAGTAAATACAAGTCGGCCGGAAAGGCCTTTGCGCTGACCTCCTATGCAAGAAGCCCGAGTGACCGCACAAAACTCCACAAATGAGCACTTTGAGGAAAAGTGTGTTCTGCATTTCAAGTACACAATGAAAATCACAGACCCTAAAAAAATAAAATACAGTATATATATATATATATATATATATATATATATATATATATATATATCGGTGATGATAGTGTTGCACTTGGCACAACAACGAGATATTGAGAAGGATGTCGTGGTTACTTAGTTAAAGTCTGTGCGGGTTGGAATGCTTTGCATGTCGGCTCAGGGTTTTCACCCTCCTGTCGTAGGTCCTGTGGTGGCGCCTTCAGATGTGGGTGGAGGTGGCGGCGCCAACAGAGAATTGATCATCACGTGGACGGTAGGTTTGGACATCTCCGTTTTATGCAGAAAATGGGGATGGGCTTTCTTTTCTTTTTTGAGGCTATTTCCAAGCAGGCCTCAATATGATCGGCTGCTTGCCCAGTGGAGTAAACGAGCTGCCTCTATGAAATTAATTGGGGCCAGTTGTTTTTTTTTTTCTTTTCTTCAGCGAGCAGAAATGGGAGGGATGTGCAGGTACACATGGAGGAGGGGGCAGGAGCAAGAAGAAAGACAACATGGATGTCTTTTTGCTCTGTTAATTGTGCATTGCCTTAAAAAACGTTTTTAGTAGTTAGTAGTTTAATAGTTCAAAAATGGCCATTTTAGAGCTGTAATTGTAATCGTGTGATACCGCAATATTTTTGGTCACAGTTATCGTACTGTCAGAATTTAATATCGGCTCTTGTATACTCACAATCCTAATGGAGTCGAGAAAAAGGATGGATGGATAGTTCCTAACGTAATCCATTAGATTCTTTTTTTGTCCTCACTACATGTTGCCAACAGCTTCTTGCCGTTTTTTTGTCTTGACCAGCCTGTCCAGGAGCAGTACTACTACGGGCCGAACTTTGGTTACATCGTGGTCTTTAAACCTCGAGCTGGCGTCGAGTGGACACAGGTGATCGTCTCCGACCCGCAGGAAAAGCGCTACGTGCACAAAGATCCGTCCATCGCTCCTGCGACCGAGTTCATCGTGAAAATCCAAGCGTTCAACAGCAAAGGGGAGGGACCCTACAGTCAGCCGCAAACCATTTATTCCGCGCAAGACGGTGAGCATCCGGCACTCTGATGTCACAGTGAGATCATCGGTCGGAGCGTTTAACTTGTCAGGTTTTCAGCACGAAGTTCAGGGCTTTCCCCCGGCTCAAATTGAGCCAGTCTTTATATCATTCAGACCGTTTTCACACGTGTGTCTGTCGCGGCCCCCGATGTCTCAACAAACAACTACCCGGGATTTTCCTGCCCAGCGCTAGTCCAGGACAAATTGCAGCCTCCCATTCCCATGGGAAAAACCCCTTTGAATACAGTCCATTCAAGGTACATAAGGAACTTGCAAGATCTCCACTTGCGGATGAGTAAAGTTGACCGTTGCGAATTGGGCACTTGGAAACTGCCTTCAGCCCCCTATTGTGCATTTGTGTGTGTGACAATAACCTCACAACATCTGCAGTGTGGACTGTGGGTGACTTTCGTTGTATGTCTGAGCGAGGCGAATTCGTCCGGCGACTGACGATTAAAACTCTGCGTTTTGTAGAAAATACAAGAAAAAAAAAACTTGACTTTTAAGATTAAAATTGCATCTTGTTTCGGTGTGACACTATCCAACTAAAAAAAAAAATGGCGGTTTTGATCGATGCGTTTTGTTTTAGTTCCCACTGATGCTCCTGGAAGCATTGACGGGAAAGCGCTTTCTGCCACCGAAGCTGTTGTATGGTGGTTCCCCATCACGCAGAGCAACATCGACGGATACCAGGTCAGTGTCAATTACACGCATGCACATGACCTGAAAATACACGTGAGACCCTTTACGGGCCAAGACACTTGACTTTCACTTCTGCACCTCGCTTTGGGGTCTCAGGTGAAGTATTGGAGAAAAAAGGAGGACAGTGAAGGTGGAGCCCACAGAGTGGTGGTGTCCGGGAGGGAAAACCATACCAGAGTGGAGGGAATGAAGCCCGACTCCCTTTACCTCATAGAGATCCGGGGCTATAATTCTGCAGGCTATGGGCCGGCCAGCGAGCGCCTCGAGATCCACACCAAGAAACCACGTACGTTTGCGATGACATATATCATGTTGTGTACGGTGCATGACTGTCTATTTGCGTTGTCCAAATCAACATATTCCAAGTGTATAAACTTTTTTTGTGCTTGATCTCTAATGTCCAAAGATGGCGCCAAAGCTGGAGCCGAGGGATGTCTGATACCACTTTTTTTCTGACCGATGTACCAGTAGTCATTCATTGAGTACTCACTGATGCCAAGAACAGATACCTCGCATTTTAACATAAAGACCCTCACAGTATAGCACCAATTATTGCCGAGGGGGACTTACTCAATATCAGACTTTATTTGCCTGAAGTATTGGTGGCTGGTATCGGCAGCCTCCATGAGTACCCACCCATCTACCTTAAATTGATACTTGGTATCAGTACAGTAATCCCTCGTTTATCATGGTTAATGGGGGACCAAAACAACCCGCGATAAACGAAAATCCGCGAAGTAGCGAGCAATTAACATATACAGGTTACATTTTTTTTTAAGGCCGCAAAAAGTCAGGAAACAGCCCGTGAGAAGCTGCAAAACAACAGCGAGTCACATAGAGCAACATATAAAGTACTGTACTCCCTGTATATGAAAAAAAAAAATTATGAATATGTTTGAAAAATCCGTGATGCACCAAATCTGCGACAAACGAACCGTGAAATAGCGAGGGACGCCCATCCTTACTTATGCTAATAGGAAAGTAGTAACTAAGGCTTACACTGTCATCAGGACTTTGCCTCCTGAGTTCACCTCCACCTTCACTAATGTGTTTTTTTTTTTTAACTTCCTCAGCACCCAGTCAAGCCCCAAGAATCATCGGTAAAAAATTCAAGGGCAAGTCGGTAAACGTCGCCTGGGAGCATGTGGCGACGATGGCCAACGAGGCACCGGTAGATGGTTACAAAGTGAGCGCTCACCATCATGAAAATTGGCTTGACCTGACTTCCATTTGCCAACTTTGCACGTGTGCTTTGTGTGCAGGTGCTGTACAGGCCCCAGACCCAATCCACCGGCAAGCTGTACATGACCAGTCGGCGGCACATTGAACTCCCCCTCTTTGAAAACGAGACCTACGTGGTGGAGGTCCGAGCGTATACCGAGGGTGGCGATGGCGCGGTGTCCCAAATCTTCATCACCGGTAACATAACTGGGAAATGTTTTGGCTTCTTAAGTGAGAACCTCTGACATCCTCGGGGCTTAACTGACCAAACATTTGCACATTAGCTTTGAAAGGGTTCAAAGTTGGCGAGGGGGCTATAATTTGTCACTGTGAGAGAGTTCCCAAAGGCCAGAACGGGAATGTCACTCCGGGTTTCGTAGCCAACTTCAGAAAGCTGAGATTTGAAATTTGACACGACCTAACCCAACCGACCTGTGTGTGTGTGTGTGTCTCAGGAGGAAGTGTCATGGCCGCCCGGCCTCTCGGCACACTCGGCCTGCTCCTGGTGGCCGTTCTCTGCCTGAACCTCTGAATGTAGCGACATCTTTTGTCTTCATCTCCACGTGAAGGACCCTCTTTTACAGTTGACAACCTACTTTGTAGAAGAACTTTTTTGGGACTCTTTCCACAATCGTCGTTCGGTTCCACTCATTCCAACTCTTCCCCTTTTCCGGAAGATTCTTTTGGGAATAGACGTAAAAACACGGAAATGGGCAATCCCGTATTTATCCAAAAGCCTCTTTGGAGGTGGTGTATCAAAGGAGCTCTGTCGACTTTTTGAAATATGCCTTATGTAAATGTCTGCACTTATCTTTCAAAGCACATCGGTCCTCGGACAACAGTTTTTTTTTTCTTTGATACAAACAAAACAATCCCCGATGCACCCCTTATACTTTTGAGCTCAACAATAATCCGTGAAGGATAAGTGCAGACGTTTGCGAGTATCTGTACATTGTACATGTCTTTCTTACCTGCGCTTCAGCTCCGTTTCCGCGTTTGTTTTCATCGCAAAAGTGAAGCAGAGCCCCGGTTCAAGCGGATACAGTCAAAGCAAAGCGCAACCTGCCCCAACTTTTGACCGACGTCACCGAGACAAGAACTCGACGTCTTCGGATCAAGGCCGTATGTCCTTATGTAGTGGCCAGAGATGCCGAGAGTATTCATTCATTCATTCATTCATCTTCCGAGCCGCTTGATCCACACAAGGGTCGCGGGGGGTGCTGGAGCCTATCCCAGCTGTCTTCGGGCAGTAGGCGGGGGACACCCTGAATCGGTTGCCAGCCAATCGCAGGTCACACAGAGACGAACAACTATCCACGCTCACACTCACACCTAGGGACAATTTTTAGAGTGTTCAATCAGCCTGCCATGCATGTTTTTGGAATGTGGGAGGAAACCGGAGCACCCGGAGAAAACCCACGCAGGCCCGGGGAGAACATGCAAACTCCACACAGGGAGGCCGAAGCTGGAATCGAACCCGGTACCTCTGCACTGTGAAGCCGACGTGCTTAACCACTGGACTACCGGGCCGCCCGTGCCGAGAGTACCGGGCTTCTATTAGGCGTAAGAAGAGAGGGCTTTAAGTGTACAAATTAACTTTTAGAACAATAATGTGTATATTTCTAATCACATTCAAATAGCGATACTCGGTAATTTAAATGCTATTTATCAGATTAAATATCTATCGTATAATATTTTGCTTTCCCCCCCCCCCCCCCCCCCCCCATTCTGTTTAGCAACATTTGATCGGGAGGTCGTTGTTCAGCTTTATGGCGGAGGGCGTTTATTGAGGGCGTGGTGTTTTGGTGTTTTTTTTTTTTTTTTTGAGTGGACGAACAATTCCTGTGAGAGTTAAAGCTACTATTTGAGGAAATGCGGTACTTTAATGAATTCTAGGCTGCCCCCTTTTACAGTTACAATTCGGTAAAGCTCTTTTTTGTTCCCAGATGAATGGGCTCCCTGGTGCACTAAGAAAGGCCATTTTTGATTTTATTTATTTCAATTTGTACTTCCCGTAGGTGTATCAACCATCTACTTTTGTCCTTCAAGTGTACTTAGAGTTGCAGAAAATCGTCTGCTCGTTGAACGCCGGCAAAGTTTCGGCTGAGATGGACGATACTAAGCCACGGAGGTTTATCAAGCGAGTCCTCAGCCACGAGCAGAGGAGGCTCTCAACACTGCCAAGCAAACTGTTTGCTGTTACGCTAATCAAGTGGAGAAGCACAAAAACAGATGCCTTGGATTGCACAGCGAGCGCGAACATTATTATCAACACAGGAAAAGTCATCTTCGGTCCTGGCATGTGACTCTTGAGTGACGTGAATTTATGACACACACACACACAAGCGCTTCGAATGCTTTGTTTCGGATGAGAGCCACTCGCTTTAGCAGCTAGCAGTTTTAACAACTGGGATGGAGTCGACCGAGCCGATAGCTCGTAAAGCTCGTCGTTCGTTCGTGTTTTGCGTTTGGAAGTAAACTGGATTGGCCGATTGCTTGAGACTGAAGCTAATGCAAGACCGCTGACCATAATCTCCGTGTTTGTTGGCTCAAACTGTTTTTGCTTTGGCTGTATCATGGAAAAACTCCGCATAGAAATCGGTTTATTTGTTTGTTTACATGCAAAGTTTCCACCGAGCAGTCCAGTACAGTTGGGTTCCGAACGATCTCTGTCAACCAATCAGTGGACATAACAGGACCTCCCTGTGGAGGCAAACGATCATACTGATGCGAAAAGATCTTATTTTGGAACATCACAAATGCATACCCGAATTGCTGAGCGGAAAAGGGCAGTTTGGCTTAGGCTACATCCTCAGAATCTGTTTTTTTCCCCCCGAACTCGATGGATTACAAGTTTGATTGGATGTTGACCACTGTCGGGTTCCGATTGCGAAAATCAATCAAATAATACTCTGCAATTTCGATTACACTACTGTGTAAAGGTTTGACGTTTGGTAAGGTATTAGAGTCAGAAGGTCAAGAATATGTCCAACGTAAAGCAAACAGTCCTGCCAATTGGAAAAAGTTATATTTTTGGCTGTCTCTTCAAAAAAGGAAAAACAATGGGTACCGGTGCACTTCTTTTACTCGCTAAACGCAAAACAAAAAAAAAAAAGTGGAAACGGAGCTTTAGCTTTGTGCGCCCACTTAACACTTGTCTTCTTCATCTGTGGCTATTTTTTGTTCTCATAACAGGACAACATGCCTAGCTCCTCTTACTACCATGTGTTATGAAAGAGAATTCCGTTTGTCGATTTTTCTACCTTTCGTTTAACTTCCCCTCGATCGAGGATGAAAATGCTGCGTTTGGATTTTGATGGTGGCCATGCTTTCTGTGTCGTGACCTTCCACCGCAAAGTGCTTCTCCCAGTTTCCCCACTTCAATGCAGCAGATGAGCGCAAAGGGTTGCCAAATGCATGATTGCCTTGAAAGTTCGCAAACATTTTTTTTTTTTTGGTTTGTTTTCCGTTCTATGCTGTGGCGCTTACATTCTCACAACGCATGAGAGATGCATTCCATCCAGCGTGGCATCCCTTTACGGCAACTGAGCGTGTCCCACCTGAACCTCATCCGTGCTTTAATTGCCTGTCGTTTGTCATGGCGGGTGTGGGAGTTTTTTTTTTTTTTAGAGAGAAAATCTAAAGCTTAGCTGCCACATGTGAGGGATCAAACTGGAACTGATCATTGGCTGACAAGAAACAATAAAAGTGTAGTAAACGAATATGTTGGGTTTTTTTTTTAATCGATTGTTTTGTTTTTTCATGAGAGGGGAGTGACTCGAGTGACACAACTTGACTGGACTTGGACTAAAACTGCCAGTTTTAGGACTTGGCTAAAGCATATTGTTGCAGGTCCGACACAAAAAGATCTGCAGTGTTGTTTTTTTAAACGTACACTTTATTAATTCTTTAAAAATTCCAAACGAATACAAACACGCCTCTCTTCGACAACTAGCCTTCTCTTCTGAATTCGGCTCGAGACACGTTTAAAGATCACCATAGAAAAACGTAAATTAATGATACCTTCAATGGCACAAAAAAATGTAACAAAACAGAAAATTCAACAAGGAAATCACAAAATAAATTCTAGGGGTGTTTGTGGATACGCGAAGGAATAATTCGTTTAACATCATTATAGACAATTCTAAACCAGTCCAGTCTCCTACAATTTGACAAACTCTAATTTGACTTGAACGATGTGGCTTGACAAGTTCTCAGTTGACTTTTCTTTGCTCAGTTCAAGCGTGGATGATGATGATTACACTCTAACGAATTTAAGATGTATTTCATCATTCTGTCAAAATGCCCATGCCATTTTAAGCAAAAACATCTGCTGGGTTTTGGTCTCCTATCAGGTGTACAGCAGAAGAAAAGACGATTTATGATGGCACTTATACTCTTATCCTCATGCATCAAGTCCAACCAGCAACACATTAAAATGAATGAAGAGCATTACAAAGACAGCACAACCCCCCCCCCCAAAAAAAAAAACATAGATAAAAACATCAATCTGACCGGAGAACTTCAAATAGTTATTGGTCTAAATAAATTATTTGTAAAAATAGAGTACAGTATTTAAAAATATGGTACTTTGTTTTAAAATTATGGCTATGAATATCATTTTTAAAGGATTTAGAAATTAGAATATTATACAGAAGTACTTATGTAAGATTGAAAATTATACAATATTGAAAACATGTAAAAAAAAATAAAAAATAATATGCCTTATGTTCATTTCAAGAGTTTATTTGGAGGAGTTTCATACGACGTGAGTGACATTTCTGCATTGTCCGTGTATGCATCTGTTATTCCAGACAGATGTGCGCTTTTCAAAGTGGTGAGCGCCACATGTGAAACAGAAGCCAGACACCAGAAATGTGAGCCCACATCCCAAAGATGTCTGCAATACGTCAAAAAGTGAAGGGTGTGATCAAACCGGCCTTCACAACCAATAATCGGAGATCATTTAGATGAGGAAATAAACAGAGGAGACAGTATACAGCATGAAAATTCCAATCCAATCCATCTTTGTCTGAATTTATCCAACCACCCATCCATTCTATTTTGAAAGTGCATGGTTCATGTGGGACAGTTAAACCCCAATACAGTAGATATGAAATGTCTACACACACAGCCTATAAAAAAATCAAATAAAACCAACATAAAACATTTCAAAACTTTGTCCACCTTTAGCCTGTCCAAATTAATTTGGAAAAAAAGAAATCTTCAAGCTGCAAAGTAAAAAATAACTGAGATAGTGTGGTTGCACAAGTATGCACATCTTATAAATGAGACGTGTAGACGTGTTGCTGGGTTCAAAATGAACCAATCACGTGTAAGCCCTTGTTTAATGGGAGTCAGCACACACCTGCGACCATTGAACCTGTCTCAAATTAGCCTCAAATAAATGTCAGCTGTTCTCTCGGGCCCTTGCTGCCATTTTTTTTACCTATGTTAGTCTACTCAACCATGTTGTTCTAGTACACTACGAGTTCAACGGCTAGTTTACAGTAAATCAAATCTAATTCCATATATTCAAATGATGTGATATTAACGAAGTTACAACAAAAATTATGCCGATTTATTAAAAGATGAAACAAAAAGTGAAGCAGCGGGGTGGTGAAAGGTGAGTCCATGCAATGACGTCACACACCTCCCTCCAAGGCTGGACTGCGAACACTTTCGAACCTTCCAGTGTGCCCAAACTTTTTCCTGAGTAAAAGCTCGAACTTTTTCCCGAGTAAAAAACTTCGAGGCAAAACTACAAACTATGTGCGCCGAATGCTCCACATTTTGCCGACAAAACCGCTCAGAGTCGAACCCGGATGAAAGGATGGAACCGCAGACGAAAAGGCAACCGGGGACCATCCGGAGGTGCCGGCGGGGAAGTGGGCAGCCTCTACCCGGCGAGGACGCCTCGAGGGCGGACTGCGTGGATCAGCTACTCGCGCTGACTGACGCCCTGGAGGGGAGAAGATCCACTTGGGCGCAGCGAGCTCGGCTGTTAAGGCAGGAGGGTGTGCAGCCGCCGGGGGAGCAACTCTGGAGGCTCCACCAGTGTTTAGTGCACATGGACAGCATTGCACTGCAGCTCTTTGACTATTACCAGGTATGCCCGCGTCAACAGTTCATAATGTTTAGGATAGATCGATCCCTTCATAATGAATAGTCTCAAGCAAAACCGATTACGTCATATAATTTGATTCACCCATCCCCACTTTAAATGACATATTTTATTCCTCATTTCATATATTTGGTTAAACCCTGTTACATACAGTATACCCAAGCAGCTGAAAAATAAACATTTAAAAACATTGCTGAATACATCATTTTAAAAAAGAACGAAGAAAGTTAGATTTTAATATTGATTCAATTGTAGGGTTATCTGCTTACCGCAGGGATGTCGGACTCATTTGTTGTTTGTTTTAGTTTTGGTTTTCCTCTGAAGGCTATTATGACTTTAAAACCATAACTGTCTCGTCATCTCCTCTCATTACATATAAACAACAAATTGATGGACAACTAGTTTCAAAATCCAAAGCCAATGAAAAGTATTCAATTTATTTTGAGTTCCTTTTAAAAAGGGACATGGTAACACACATGCACACACAAAAGGCTTTTTAAAGCTTAAGACAATTTGAAGTGTTGGTATTGTTTCGCAAAATTTGTTGATGCACGTGATTTGTTTTCGTGGGTCAAAATGCTAATGTTTGTTTGAGCCAGAGTGTATGTATGCTCGCAGCATCAGCTGCTATGCTAACTGGTGAAGCTCAAATTTAGCTGTATTGTGCAAAAAAAGAAAAAAGAAACTTAATCAATGTAGTTTGATTATAATGACTGAGCCTTGACGTTGATTCGATTTTTTTAAGTGGGACAGACAGGTAATATTTGTACAACTTGGCCAAACGGGGAATCCTGTCCCCAAACTATCCACTCACATGCTCAAAACCTCTGTGTAGTCGTGAAGTCTACAAGTCAACTAGTCGGAAGCAGGGCCTGCCTTGTTTTGATTGACACATGTCATTATGGCTAAAAAAATGTAAAAAAATAATTATACAAAAATTTCAATAGGGGACTTGGCTTGGTGCAGCTTGGAATGGTTGTTTTTGAACTGCTCTATAAATACTTTGTAAAGTTGAGTTGGTCAGTGCAATTTGCCTGATGATGTCAAATGTACCCAGCGTGGCCTTAAGAAACCGTCTTAGGTGCTATTTTCCTGGACTTGTCAATCCTAAGGACTGATGTCACAGTCTATTTTTGCTGTCGATTGTATGTGCATACCTAACAAATCGCTCACAAGTGTACGGAATTTCCTCCTTTTTTGAAGAGGAGTTGTTTAGAATAAGTTCCCTACTCACATCATGAGTCTTAACCCATTTCCCACCATTGTTTATTTTTGCCGTTTTAAATCTTTCAGCCTCTTTAATGTGCTGGACTGGATGTCTTTTCATTCAATTTTTTTGACTGCTGACTTGGCTTGAGCTAAATATTGACTTTGAAGATTAAGCCTGCATGTTGTAACCCAACAAGCGGCATCCATCCAAATGTATGTGCAATGAGTTTGGGGGATGTTTTTTTTTTTCCCTCTGCAGATTACATACCAATGTCTGGATTGTTACTTGTTAGTGTGCAAAAATTGGTCTCTTGTCGTAATACCTGCTGCATTGTGCTTTTTTGTTCTTCTGGATTGTTCGGTTGTGAGCATAATTACGCTTGTGGGCTCTTTTCCAGGCCTTTACTACAGCCTCGATCAATTTTTCTGTGTTTCGTGGGGTTTCTCTCTTCGGGCTCCTCTTCAGGAAGGTGAATTAGACAATCGAAGACCTTCCGCTTTTCTCTCGTGATGAAGTTGTGTTGTCAGTGTTTTTTGGGTCATTTTTTTGTAGAATGATGGAGATCATGCGTGGCATGTCAGCTTTTGACATGACCCCCATCATGCTTCAGAAACAAACTTGTGTCTTTTAGATCATAAAATGTTCATCTTAAAATTTTGCTAATCTGGGTTTCTGACTCCTTTTGCTGGTTAGTGTTTTGCATATTATTGCCACGGTACAAAAGCAAGCAATTTTCCGATTTTACAAAACAGCTAGCACAAGACGGTCAGAAAAGTTGAAATGAAAGATTAAAAGATCGCTCAAATTATCCGAGGTCTTTATTGTGTCGAGTCAAGCGAAGACTTCTGTTGATTTTGCAGAGTAGCCAACACATCAGAGTCAAATCAGCTCAAAGTGACTCCTGTGGAGCCGTTGACAGTTCAGACAGTTGTTGGGATTTGGTTGCTAACAAAACAATCTGCTGTCACCCGCTGAGAATTCGATGTCCCTGCTTTTGAGGGCCCTGGAAACGTCTCTGCGCCGGTTCTGCTCCGTTTGTCCTTTCACTGGGAATTTACATCTCAGCTGTTTATCCTTCAAGCGTGAGGGGGGCCCGCCCCGGCTCACTATTTCCTATTTCCACTCCAGTTCAACTGACACGCGCACACGTCAAGCGCTCAAAGTCTCTCTTAGCCGACATGAATGCGCATGATATGAAATTATTTCTGGCCAAATTGGAGTTAGCTGCCCCTCACCTCTTTAGCGGTGCGTTTAACCTCACGCTGCCCCCCCGTTTTCATAGACGTCGGTTTGGCCGACAATGTGTTGTTCCAAAGCGTGCGGCTCTTCCTGGCTAATAACACATTTTGCTGACATCAGGATTTTTACAGGCCGAGCGCCGAGAGGCTTTCAAATGTCAAATACTTCTATGCAAGTTTGCGCACGGCGTATGCTGGGGTTGCCTTGGGTTCCGTGAATCCACGCTGCTCTGTTGTTTTAGGCAGAAGGTGTGAAAAAGAAATGTGTGAAAAGACCTCCGTGGCCGTAGCGAGAAGCCTTCTGGGTAATTTGGTCACTGCTTTTGTGAAACGCGTGTCAAGTTTTACAATAAAATCCACTGAAATGAATTTCTGAATGGCGTTTTTGAAGGCGCGTTCGTGTTGCCTGTGACGTTTTTTTTGGGGGGCGGGGGTGCGCCTATTGTAAATTGTGGTTGCTAAATTAGCTTTTCGGTTCTACAATTGATTAGCATTCGTGGAAGCCACGTTATATATTATGTATGATGTATATGTTTTAAATGACCAAGCATGCATTGAATATCCTGCAACATTTGGCTTTTATTTGAATTTTTTAAAAATAGTTTGCTGAACCCCTGGCGTGGCTGTTCATTCGATCTAAGAATAATGAGAAAAAAAAATCAAAAATTAAACCAAAACGGTTTCAAGAATGCTAATTACAAGCCTTGCTGTTTTTCTGCACTCACTTCATATGCTGCAGATATCTACTATTTATAACAAAAAAAAAACTCAAGATGCAGGAGGCGCTTGGTGACTCGCAATCCATCATCTCACTAACCTCAGACAGGGAAAGCTGAGCTTGTTGGTCTTGTTGACTTGATGCACTTACCAGGTTCTTTTATGGCGCGTTGACATTTTTGAATACTCACAAGGTGGCACTGCTTCCCCCCCGTGACACAACTCGGCCATCTGATTCCATCAATGGGGTGGCGAGGAGTTGAGTCATCGGCACGACACCTTTTGCAAGAACCATTTGCTGGATATGGTTGCTCGGTGCTGGACAATAACAGCAGCCGTTTTTGGGGGCAAGGAGGGGGGGGGGGGGGGTCCTGTTGTGCACTTAGCTAGGAAATCTTTTTCTTTTTTAACAAAGAAAGAACAAAAGACAACAATTCTCCCAGTATTTTGTGACACACAAATCCAACCACGTATATGTTTTATTGTGCAGTACAGCACACTCAACCATCACTCCCGGTGACCGTAACGGAGCACTTTTGGGTTTTGAGGTTTGTGTCTAGAATGTATTTAAATGGTAGCGAGGGTAATTTGGGGTTTAAACTATAGAATAACAGATTTTTTTTCACTGGGCAGGATGCCCATTATCCACATATCTTTACTTTTTGCTTGCATTTTGTTTGCAATGTTTTATTTCCATTTCTGGTATCCTACAAGAAGGAACGTGGCTCGGTGTGACCTAGTAGAAAAAAAAGTGAAAAGAAAAGACAGAATCTTTAAAAACATTGCACTACTGTAATAACCCGACGACAGCTGTTCCTGTACATTATGAGGACAACTCATGTTTTATTTGATTGCATTCCACTCATTACCCGACCTAGAAACCTGGCTGAAAATTTTAATTTCTTTTGAACCAAATTTTACAATCTCCTCTCGCAGCCCCTTTAGTAACCCAGTAAGAGGGTTGTTAAAAAAAAAAGGATCGTACAGGGTCAAATAATGCCGGGTTCGTATGAACATTCATCTGCAGCTGAATTAAAGGCCGCTTCGCTTTTTGTTGACAGGAAGGATTAAGTACGTGCAGAGAGAGGAGACTCTAGAATAAGAGAAGTAATTGTATAGCGGTAGACCAGGGCATAAGGGAGGCGTTGAGGGCAGGGATAAACTTGTGTAATAAGCCAGGTGCGTCTTGGGTATTAGAAAAGACGAGCATTGCAGGCGCCTGCCAAGCCACAGAATCACAGCAAGCCTCAAATCTCTGAGCCCTTTCTCGCATTTCATCGGAATCGCCGGCTTGCTCTTGCTGTCCTTTTATTTTACAGAGAAACAAAAACGGTCTCAGCGGAAATGGAGTACCAATTCTGCTAAGTACTTGGCAATTCCATGCACGGAGACTTTGAAGTTAGGTGAGGTACGAATGTGGTGCAAACTCCGACGTGGAATGGAAATGTCATTGGTCGCTTCAAATGTCATTCAAATCCAGTATTTCAAAAAAGTTAGTAGAAACCGGACATTCTGTAAATCAAGTTTTGATTCGGACTTGATTGGGACAACGCTGAAGTCGTGACGCTTGGCGACAATGTAAAGTATAGCTTGTATAACCATTAATTTCTGGGTCCTTTGAATTTGTCAAAATAGCAAACTGGGCCCGATTTTCACTTGGTGGTGTACTCACTTTTGTGGCCAAAGCTTTACACATGAATCCGCCTGTGATATTTTGACGCAAAACATTTACACTACACTCACTAATACAAGCTGTATATTAGTATTCTCTTTAAATTTTAAAATTGCACTTGGGCTGTCACAAATGAATCCTTTTACATTGGTTGGCTATCAATGATCGTATTTTCCGCACTATAAGGCGCATCAGATGATATGGCGCACCGTCGACTTTTGAGAAAATTGAATCATTTTTAGGTGTGTCATATTGTGTGGAAAATTCGGTAATTGGGGATTCTAAAGCTCTTATGCTAGCTTAGTCATCGTAGTGCAATGGCGGCAGGCAAGATCAACTCTTCTTCACACGTGTACGTTCCCGAGCAACAAATTTCCATATAGAAACACAGAAAATTGGTTCCATGCATTGCAAAATAATAATTTTCAAAACATACTTTTTGGATCAAGATGATTTTGTTTTTTCCCCAGCCCAAAATTACACATGCCCTTTGTTGTTCAATGCGGTCCCATAAATTATGGTCACGCTCAAAAGAAGACATGCTCTTCCTGCCCTCATTCCTCATTTTCATTTGATTGTTTTATATTACCGTACATTAATTAATAGACTACAACGCATTCCAACTTGGGAACATATTAGGATAATGTTTCCCATGTAGGAACAAAACACTGTCAAGAACAGATACAATTTGTATGTCTGAACCAGAATGTTCACAGTGTACAGTCTTTTGATGTCGACAGCCCGTAGCTCTGTTTTCACTGTTATTCGGTCGCACACCGTTTGAGATCAGGGGCCGAAAAGTGTGATTTCACAGGGCAGTGCGTCGTCATTCTCCGCTTCATTTCACGCTAACTCCTCTTTGCTGTGTTGTTGCGTGCTGCACATGCATTTTGTGCTTATTTTACCATCAGAGAGACAGATTTATTGGATCGCAGTACAGCCGTTGCTGTCGAGTCAGCTTGTTGAGGTTACGATTACCAGTGTTGGTGGCGAGACCTCCATCTGGCCTTGGCGCTCCAGATTGGATCAGGCTTTCACACGTTAAGTTTTTTGCTGGGGAAAAAAAAAGAAATCTGAGCAGAAGATTAAGGCATTGGAGCAACTCAATGTGGGATGCAGGCGCACTTGAATTAGGTGGACAGTCCTCCCACTTCATCTGGCCAGAATGTATCAAGTGTAATGATGTCGTCTAGCCACCAGGTGGCAGGAAAGCCACACTGCGGATAACACTCACTAGGTCGTTTCCAAACAAGGTTGCAAGGTGGCGTGCTGGTAGGACCAAATGCTGCACCTTACTCAATCTATTTTTTTTGGTCAAGTTATTGAACATCAACATTCATCTTGCATTCCCAATACATGGTTGGTCCATTAATCAAAGACTCTATATTGACCCCAGATGTGGATGTGAGAATGAATGGATGTGTGTGCCCTGCGATTGAATGGCGACTAGTCCAGGGTGTACCGCGCCCTTTCCTAAAGTCGGCTCTAATAAACCATAATCGGGACATGACTGTCAGACAAGTATAAAATGTCGTTAACCTCTGTATAATAAAACTGCTCGGGATTGAAACGCCAACAAAAACTACTCTCCATTTGATGACGCCTTTGATGACAACGCTGCACATATACATAAAGTAATAAGGGAGCCGCAAGAATCTCGAACAAGCAAGTTAATAAACCTCAAGTGGAAATTTCTCATATACTCAACAATAAAATGCCAAGCTTAGTCATTACCGTTTTATTTGTTTTGCTCTTGTTTTCTTACCCACTCTCCTGTTCTCCTCCACCAGACAATTTTATAATCACGGATGCTTCCTTTGGGTCTTGTTAAGTACAAACTGCGCTGGTCAGCATCCTCTGGTAGGGTACCCTTTGACCACTGCTTGTTTTCAATTTTTTTTTTTCTTATTGCATCTTGCTGTATCCAACTTAACTTGAAATGGGAAAGACTCTACCCACTGACAAGAAATGTAAAAAATACTCAAAAGAAATTAGCAAGTGCGCACTTAAAGCTTCTGTAGTTCTCATTCTCATTCCTAACGTAGAACATAAACATGCTGAGTGGACTGGTCGGATCATTAAATGTTTTGCTGGATAGACGCACGATTCTGAATCTTGATCGGGAAACAATGATTGTTAAGGCGTTGGAAAAAGCTTCCGCCGGCCCGATCGAGCCCCCGGGAGAACCTTGAGACAAATTCGCTTTCCTCCCATTAGTCGGCGGCAGCTGTTGATTAACTTTCTATGGACTCTCGCTCGTTGCTTTCCTCCTTTTCCCCTCCTAATGAATGCCAGCGATGATTTGGCTGTCGCTGTCTTCCCTCATCACTACAAATAGCTGTCGAGTTCTGCTGTGCAGTGGAATCGATAGCACTGGACGTAAGAGCGTCAGATGCTCACAAGTTGCTAATGAGAACAATTTGAGAGGGTTTTTTTTGTTTTGCGGGTGACAAGAATACTGTACGTCTTGGAATGGCGTATTGAGCGCAATCAATGTCAGAGTCAAACCGCTGCCTGTAAGCTGTGTCAGACAGCTTTATTGTTTACCGGGTTGGCAGAATTGGCTCGAGCCGATACCCGCTGGAACAAATGGGGAGACCGCTGCACATCAGTCAGTGTTTTTTCGTTTTGTTTTGTTTTGTGCACGGAAATCCACAAAGACGGCGAGAGTAAGCGGCGTATTTCTCACCCTCCCCGTATTGAATGTGGAGTGATTTCATCATTTGCCATTCTCTTTGTCTTGACTTAGCTACCTTTTTGAGGACGAGGCAGCGTGATTCATCATTTTGATTTCACGCTCATAGAATTTTTATGCCAGTTTGCTTCTATCTGTCCCCCATCCCACGGCCTCCTTCCCCCTCTCCTGCATTTTAAAGCGATGGTATTTCAAAGATCCCTCCATCTTATCAATGCGCATGTTTGTACACAAGAAAAAGTCCATGAATCAGACCTGCATTTGCACTCTGCATAATGTATCTCATGTTTGGATGAGGAAATGTGGGGGGATCTTATGAATAATACAAGCTGCTGAGTCTTGGATGCCAGTATGGGTGATAATAAAGCAGGTTTCTATTAATGTGGGCCAACCTGGAGAGCCTGGTGCATTAGCCGCGGACGGCCGGTGATAAATCAGCCGTTTGCACGGCGGCTGGCCTGGCACTGGCGGATCTCTCCGGAGGCCTCCCGGAGCTGTGCCATATGATGAGGCGAGGCATTCACAATGCCCTCCTTACCCGGCACCGCAGGTCTCCTGGGTGGCTTTTAATCGCCGCAAATGGGCGGCGATAACAACTGGCTGTATTTCACGCTCTGTCCAATAGTTACGACCTGCTGTAGATTTTACGACAAGATGTCAGGTTGCTGGCATAATTGGCTCTTCGATGTGGGTTTTACGAGTCTGTTTACTCTGTGTAGAGCACTCGTCTCCGGGATGCTCTCCTCGGGGTCCGCTGGGTTCTTCATACACTCTCAGCCCACGTCCAATGGGGGGGTGTTGCGAGGATCGGATTCTGGATAGCCTACTGATTGATGTGCCTTAAGCTAAAGCCGGTGGTCCTCCGCGTTATCGGAGACAAACGCGCATTGTGTATACGCTCGCACGCTCGGCGCGGCAACGGTGTGCGAGTCTCGCTGCTGATCGATGGCTGCCGTCTGGACAAATCCACATCTATCTTTCATATATTACTGCCTTGTATTAAGGTTGAGCATAATTTCGCACGGCTTTGGTATAAACAGGGCTGTGGCGTACAGCCGACCACGTTTTGAAGCTACGGAGGCAAAACGATTGACGCAAATACTTTGAGTGCTGAAGAAGGGAAAGCTATTGCAACCTATGGCAATACCGTACAATACGGGCATAAGTAAAAAAAAAACAAAACAAAACAACAAAACTCAGTCAGACGACAGTGATTCCCAACATCTTGTGTTTGTTCACATGCTCATTTCCTGCTGCAAATAGAAAGAGGATGGTTCCAGCAGTAGATGAGAAAACATTAAAAATAATCTGCGTCTGTGGGGAACGCTGCGGCGCATCTCCGAAGTCAACGAGCCATGGCAGAATTATTTTGTCTACTGATCTGCGCGTCCCTTTTCATTACTCTGCGTTAGGTCTCCGAAGAGAGCCGTGTTGTTATTATTCAACCTATCTTCTCATCCCTCCCCCTGTCGCCAAGAGTGACACCTAGATGTGGTCACATGACACCCACTCTTGGCTCTGCTGTCTGAATCTTTTTTTTTTGTTCGTTTCTTTTCATCTGAGCTTTAATTGCGTGAATGCTTAGATTCAATTAACACTAATGTTATCCCCGAAAACTAAACATGAACAAAGGCGCAATTAATTTGAACTCAAAGAACACAACTGTGATTGCTCGGCAATGGTAAGCTTTTGTTGTGGTCTCTCCAGTTGCGCCCTGGTTCACAAATATTGCAAGTTTTCCCAAAGGATGCTGGAATTTCTGAGATTACACGAAAGCCATGTACTGTACTGCATCAATCAGCAAAAGTTATTCACCCCCCGCTTCCCTCCGGTCGACAAAAAATATCGCAAGGGCCATCTGTATTTGAGACTGGCATCAAGCGTCACATACACTTGATGTATATGGACATTGACGTTCAGAATCTTGTGGCAGAGTGTGCGTGTACGCACCCCATGCGGCAACAGTGCTTTGCATGCCAACAATAGCAGCAATGTCTTGGTATAGCCAAAAATAAGACATCTCCTGCTATCATGAGCGATTTCATTCATTGAATCCTATTTGCTTTTTGTTACCGTTTCATCCTAGGGACACCATTTCTTGACATTCAGACAATTTACAAAGAAAAGTTCTGAATTGTTATCACCTTTGTGATCTGAGACATTTCATTATCACTTTAGCTTGTGCCTGATTTATTCAACAAGAAAGGACCTAGAGTAGACACTTGTGGCATTCCTTTTTAGAGATGCCAGTGTTTGCAATTTTAGTGGGAACAAAGAACTCTTAACCTTATGGGCATCCAAGAAATCCTCAGATTGATCAACTTTGCCTGCAGACGCTGTGGTAAAAGCTACAATTTTGTTTTCTCATCTTTTTTTTGGAAAGCAATGATGGATTCTATCATCCTTCCAGGTTCTATTTGGATTTATGGTGGAAGATGTGACCTTATCATCCTGTTGTGAGATTCTATAGTGTTCATAAATTGGGGGGGACCTGTTATTACAGGAAGGGAGATGTCAGGTAATGTGATGTTTCCTCCCCTAATCACGCTGCTGCAGACATGCTTTGCTGCCTAAAGGTTAAGCGAGCCTCTGGAGGCCCCTCCCGCTTTATCTCTGTTGTGGGGAGAAGTGAGGCTTTTATGGGTTTATAGTTTCATGCTTTCTCAGTTGGAGCGCGGCAATAACCTTATAAAACGCTGAAAAGTTTTTCAACGTGAAAGCTGTGTATGTCAAATGCAATCCCGCCGCACACAAGTGACCACACCCACTTTCGGAAACCAATATCGAGTATGAGCATGATGAATGTCTTCAAGTTCACAGGATTTTGAAACTACACTGGTCAAGGTAAGGTATATTAAATCTTTTCAGCATACACTTTTTTAAAAAACTAAAACTTGGTAAACTGCCTGCACCAAAATGAAATAAAAATGCCGGCACAAAAACTCAAGGTAAACGATATGAACTGATGGCTGCTTGTTGTGATGTTAGCTGCTTTTTCTCACTCCATTAATGAATGCCAACCGAAATTTTTATGTATTTTTTCAATTTTAATCCCCAAAAGCCTTTGCGGTCTGAAAACTGCATTCCGCTGCGTTGCAATGTTGATTTGATTCCAATAAATTATTCGGTCGTACTCATGCGTCGGGGTACCGCCAAAGGTTGTGATTAAACAAAAGGGAGGAGGGCTTGAGTGAACATCAAGACGTGACAGAACGTACTTGGCCTGTCACCTGCCATCACCGCAGCCCCCATGGTGTGATGGAAAAGGAAGACAGCGTGTTGTCTCACAGGCTGCCTGGCAAGGGAGCATAAAAATGAGCTACAGTCGGTGATTTTTGTCTTTTCATTTCCTCTCCGACGTTCGTTGCATGACACCATCAAAGTGACTCCCCTATGTCTTGCAACACTCCCTCACGTCTGTGTGTGTGTGTGTGTGTGTGTGTGTGTGTGTGTGTGTGTGTGTGTGTGTGTGTGTGTGTGTGTGTGTGTGCGTGTGTGCGTGTGCGTGTGTGTGTGTGTGTGTGTGTGTGTGTTTACCCTTGTCGGGTTCGGTGCAGCTCGCGTGGACGCCTGCTGTGCAGCGGCGTCGCCGCACCTGCTGCATGTCGTATCCCACACATCAGTTCACAAAAGACTCGCAGTTGTCAGCATCCCACACACACACACACACACACACACACACACACGCACGATGATGAATAATTAAGAAGGCAACTGTGTCGATAAGAGGCCAGCCTACCTGGAGGAGTGTTTTCCGTCACCTTTGTGTCAAACACATTTGGATTAAACAGCATGTGTTTTTGCCGTGGTACACGTGGCTTCATGTCAGGGTTCTGGAAGGAGTGAAGTGCATTTGGTGGGAGGCACAAAAACACACTGCGTTAAAATGCAATTTCAAATATGTAATTTAGACGGGAAGTGTGTTTCCGAGGTGGCGTTTGGGTCCTGGCCAAAAGAAGCTTTTATGGACAGCACCTTTTGAAGTTTAAACGCTGAATGGCCAGAAAATCTATTAAATAATGGGTTATTCTAAATTGTGCGGTAGGCATCTATTGGCAATGTAGAAAGTCCACAGAAATGCGAATAGGTAAAATTTTCGGGCTAATAGCTTGGGAAAGGCAAAAAAATGCAAATAGTAGCATTTGTGAAAAGCTTATTTGCAGGTATTACGGTACACACCTGGCATATACTGTAAATATGGTTCACAGAGGCAGCAACTGAGTTAGGAAGAATGCATTCGTCAATTTATTGGGAAGTATGGATTGTGGTTGACTCCACTCGTACCATTTATCAAATTAGATTCTCGAAGATATGTGATTGACTTTGCAGCCTGTCATATTTGTGGTTTAAAAAAAACAATTAAATTCTTCAGTCTCGGCCAATTTAGACAATGGATTCAGCATATTTCGTGAGGCTCCAACTGGATGTGAATGACACGCTGTCAGACCAGTCACACTCTGACTCCCAACCTTTATTGAGCCAAGGCACATTTTTTTGAGTTTGAAAAATTGCACGGCACATCGACAAACAAAATTCTTACCAAAAGAGGATACGCGGGCACCCGCAGCAGCTCCTCTCTCTCCTGTGGTTGAGAGGAAAATAATTTAATCTGTGCTGTATGTTGCACATGTAGCACATTTGACACTCAAGTTGACTTGACGTATGTCAATTCCAAACCTTTTGCCATCGAATAGATCATTTATTAGTTCGTTCTGTCACTATAGGTTGCTGGCATAGATAGATGGACAAAGGTACATGATTTGTGAATAAATAATTTTCTCACCAACTTAGTAAAAATTGATTATTTCCCGCGGCACACGAGTTGGGAATCACTGCTCGAGATTAGGTCCCGCCTGGCCTTTTCCAAAAACGCTCTCTCATGTGTTAATATCATATTTAACCTTTACACTAGAATCATATTTTTTTTCCATCTAAAAGTAAACCTTTGTGTGTTGAGGCATCGGGGCGTTTAAAAGTTAAATATCTGCGTTAGCATATATTTGTCGATGTCGTCAGTGTATAATGGAGGACGCCGGTCCTCATAGCAGGCAGACCGCCGAGAGCCATGAAGGGGCCAGTTTTTTTATGACATTCTGGATTATGGATGCTTAGTGCACACGGCTTCATCAGAGGTCATAAACATCGGCCCAGTCAGCAAACTCAACTCATTATGAGACATTTAAATGTAATTATTTATTGATAACGCTTCTGATCTATTGTTCTGGCTGCACCACAACCTTTCTGTCGATGAGATGGTCCAGGTAGGCAATATACTCTCCACCGTTTGCAAGATAAAGCGTCTTAAAGAAGCGAGAGCTTTTGTTATGCTCCAAACAACGTCCAGAAATTGAAATTATTTGAGTTGTTTGTCTCACTAACCACGTCATATTGAAATATGGCACCAAAGATGGAAATAGTTTCAACAAAGTATGCACTTATTCATATGTAAAAAAAAAAAAAAAATCATCACATTTGACAAGTGTTACCACATTTGCAATAAATAGTTGATTTCATGGGGCATGTAAAGTTTTATTGGCCATATGATGAGAGACTTTGACTGCGTGCCAATGAAACGCTGCCGCTTTGCCATCGGCCAGCACCAAGACAGTAAAGCTGTTGAAACCGTCACGCTTTATGAAAGACATTTTTTGCTCACTTAAGGTTTTATTAGGCTACTGTAAGCCGCAGCCGAGTTCGAGCAGGATTTGCCGCGGGGGGGGGGGGGGGGGGGGAGTCATTAGGAGTTCCAAGGGGGTGGAAGGCCAACTGTTTTTCCGAGACATGCACTTTTTGTTTCTCCTATGAGATTTCACGTACTGCCCGTAAACTTTGTTCAAATGTAAGACGTTGCTGGAAAATTTTTCACCATGACCTCACACTTTCAGAGTGGCAGAAGCTGATGCTAAATCTACTTAAAAAAATGTACCTGGATCTAGATGGTTTTATTTTGTGCAGCCACTTGATGAAACGATATAGAGTAAATTCAACACAGCATTTTTTTTCCAGTTTAGTTTCATCTACAAACATCGACGACACCCCCGAGTTCCAACTTCCCTTATCGTTTCAGTACCGCACCGTTCAGAAAGTCCAAAAATGGGCATATCGTATTTTCCACACTAAAAGGCGCACTGGATTATGAGGCGCACCTTCGATGGATAAGATATCCTTTATTTGTCCCACACTGGGGAAATTTACAGCCTCCAGCAGCAAGAATGTAGGCAGAAAGAAGAAAGAAGAAAAAAAAAACAACAAACACCGTTCAATTAAGTGCAATATAAACACAAAATGGATAAATCGCATTGCTATTTAAAAATGGCCTATTTTGTAATTTTTTTCATACATTGGGCGCACCGCGTTATAAGACTCAATCCACAATGCATACACTAGATGGAGCTTCGCTCAAGGAAACGCACCCCATGGAAAATATTGAAATTTAATAAAGCAGTGACACCGTTACACTGAACCAACAGCAAGTTCTAACATTGACTGGTTTACGTTAAACTCTCTTGCAGCTGCTTTATTTCAGTGTTCATCTGCGTAATCGATCGCCTTAAGTTTGAACTCTGCGTTGTCAGCATGTCTCAAGCAAGGAGCCATTTTGGGGTCAAAATATTACCGTAATGACCGTACACAAGGTGCATCGGATGTTAAGGAGCGCTGTGAGTTTTTAAGAAAATGGAAGGCTTTTAGGTGCGCCGTTCAGTGCGGAAAATACAGTCATTTATGAGCCCTGTAACTGAGCAATGCTATTTTGTGCGTTTCAGAGGTCAGGTGACTAACTTGGCCTCAAATCTCTATTCAATAATTGGCTGTATTTTATGTCGGCAGTTAATTTTTTTTAATTAATTAATTCATCTATTTATTATTTTGGGTAAAATATTGACAGCATGTAACTTATGAGCTCAGGTTTTGGACAGGTGTGATACTGCTTTGGCTGCCGTGTACATGGTCTAATTTTGTTCAACGAGGCCCAAAGGATGCTCAGGGAGTTTGCATGCAACATTTGCGGGAAAATTGCTTACATGTTATCTGACCAATGCAGAGCAATTGAGAAAATAGGAGAAAATGGTTTTAATGATGATTGTCACCATCTTCTTTACCGCCATCGTTTGAATGTTGAACATATTCACGGAAAAGAGATTTTGTGAGGTAAACTACAAAACAAGACGGAATGGTGGCCGCAATTTACATTTCAACGTGGAAGTTGAATACAAGGTGGCGAGGTGGAAACACGGACATAATGAACACGATCGTTCAGCCGATGGCTAATTAATTGACTTCCCCTTGTCTTGGATTAATGGTGCAGAAGAGCTCTTTGGACGGCGAAATGGATGGCTAGCCTATTGTTAGATGACGGTGTGCTAATACGGTATGTTTTTGCGAAATGACTGACCTGTGGGGAAAATGCCGACGGCAAACCGGATGGTGAAGGTTTAGTTCCACATCTGCCCCTTTTAGAAGTAGCATACTACATCTTCTCTGGTGGCGCAAACCCCCAAGTTCTTGTCATTTCAGTTCAGGTCAGCGATAGTCAGTTGCTTTCCCCGCCATCTGAAAGCAATGTTTATTTTTACAAACGTGAACGCTGGCGAATTTTGGACGCCGCTACTCCCCGTGATTTTTTGATTTTTAAGTCCATTTCATGTCAATTTTTTATCTTTTATAGCCGACATATTTTATGTCGACCTGCTTTTATGGTCACCGAGTGAACAATGATCAATCCACACTCGATCGGCCGAACTGTCATTACCTGTCATTGAGTTGTCGTTGAGTTGCGGCTAGCGGCTAGCTTACCCACTAACTGTTGCCGCTTCCCGACTTCATTACTCCGGTCCGGCTATGTCAATCAGCTGTGAGTGGCTTGCTTTCTGCTGGTTCGCTCTGTGTGTTTTCCACCACTCATTGGAAGCGCTTCACCAATATGCAGCCACTGAGCTCAAACTCAACTTTAATCAACACGGTCCACCACCGCCTGCTCTGCTCCAACACCCGGACATCCTTTACGTGCCCCGGCGAAGGTGCACTCACCGGGGCTCACGCCGAAACTATCAATACGACAACTCCAGCTCCATCAGGTCGTTCTGGTCCACCGCTCGCCGCCCACGGAAGAACACCGGACGCCGTGCGGATGCCTCTGTGTTGACACGCGTCCCGAGGTCGGATAGCATCGCGGTCGCTCGCAGCTGCACTCCTGTCAACGTTGGCCTACTGAACATCCGCTCCCTTACGAGCAAGGGCCAGTTCGTCCACGACCTCCTGACAGACCGTGAGTTTGACATTCTGTGTCTGACTGAGACCTGGCAGCAGCCAGATGATTATGGTACTCTTAATGAAGCTACTCCACCGGGCTTTGTTTATCACGCTGTGCCGCGCACGACTGGGAGGGGAGGCGGCCTCGCGATGATTCTGCGCGAGGATTGGAAATTTGCACCTGTAAATGTGCCTGCTTTTTTATCTTTTGAAGCGACTGTTATACAGCTCTCTGGATCAACTCCCACACTGATTGCCACTATTTACCGTCCACCAAAACCAAACAAGAATTTTATCACTGACATTACTACACTCCTCACTCATCTGTATACACTATCACCAAATGTGATTCTCTTAGGAGATTTTAATATACACATGGACAATATCAATGACTCACTTACCAAAGACTTTACCTCCTGTCTGGACAGTTTTGGTTTTCAACAGTATGTCAACTTTCCCACACACAGTAAAGGACATATTCTGGACTTGATCTGCTGTATTGGATTATCACCAACAAACTGTAAAACCGATCTCCTCCCATACACAGATCATCTATTGCTTTCATTCAATGTTAACCTGTCATTTTTCAAATCCAACCCACAACGCATTATACATTTCCGTAAAATCAAGGACATTAACCCGGACAATTTAGAATCACTTATCAACAACCTCCCCAGTACTGATTGTCTTTCTACAACAGATGAGTTTTTGACACACTACAATACAACTCTCCATAACATTCTCAATATCCTGGCCCCACTCAAAACCCGAACTGTCTCCTTCAACCAAACAGCACCCTGGTTTACCCCTACCCTCAGACAACTTAAATCAAAAGGCCGTCAACTTGAAAGATTATATAGAAAAACTGGACTCGCCATTCATAAAGAAATGTACACTACCCACTTTCTCCATTACAAGGACTCAATATCCAAAGCCAAATCAATCTTCTACTCTGGATTAATCAGTTCCAATGAAGGCAACCCCAGATCACTCTTTTCACTCATTTCTAAACTCACTAAACCTGCTGACACTCTTCCCTCACATCTCTATTCCACTGATTTTTGTAATACTCTGGCCTCATTTTTTACATCCAAAATCCAACTTATCCACCAGCAACTCACCCCTTCAGCTGCTCCTAACCCTCCTTCTCCATTCTCCCCGGTTCCTACCCACCTATTCTCTGCATTCACATCCCCATCTGTCCACCAAATCTCCATCTTAATCCAGAAGTCCAAATCCTCTACTTGTCAGCTTGACCCTCTCCCTACTGTTTTAGTCAAAGCTTCTATCCCGGCCCTCTCCCCTCTCATCACTAACATTATTCAAACTTCCCTCTCTACTGGCATTGTACCATCTCATCTCAAAACTGCTGCTGTCACTCCCATACTGAAGAAACCTGGCTCTGATCCCTGCGACTTGAACAACTTTCGTCCCATATCAAACCTTCCGTTCATCTCCAAACTTCTAGAGAAAACAGTAGCTGCTCAACTTCACACCCATCTTTCCTCCAATAAGCTATACGAACAATTTCAATCTGGCTTCCGTCCCCTCCATAGTACTGAAACTGCCCTCCTCAAAATATGCAATGACCTTCTTCTCTCTGCTGACTCCGGTTCACTCGCCATCCTCCTCCTGCTTGACCTCAGTGCAGCCTTTGACACCATCTCTCACTCCATCCTCCTCGACAGACTCTCCTCCATTGGCATCACCAGCATCCCCCTCTCCTGGTTCCGCTCCTATCTTTCTGACCGCACCCAGTTTATCCAGCTCAAACGTTTTAGATCTCACCCCGTTCCCCTCACTTCAGGTGTTCCTCAGGGTTCTGTCCTTGGCCCATTGCTATTTCTAATCTATCTTCTTCCCGTGGGTAATCTCTTCAGGAAACATCACATTCATTTTCATTGCTACGCGGATGACACCCAGCTCTACATCTCTACCAAACCTAATACCGTACTTCCACCATCCTCCCTAACCAACTGCCTGCAGGAATTAAAATCTTGGTTCACCTCAAATTTCCTCAAACTGAATAGCAATAAAACTGAATTCCTCCTTATAGGCACTAAATCCAATCTAAACAAAATAAACAACTTCTCCATTCCCTTCAAAAGCTCTTCCATCTCCCCCTCCCCTCAGGTCAAGAGTCTGGGTGTCATCCTTGATAGCACCCTCTCCTTCACCTCACATATCAACCACATCACTCGTTCTGCATATTATCATCTTCGAAACATCCACCGGCTCCGCTCTTCTCTCACTCCTCAGTCCACTGCTATACTTGTACACACCCTCGTCACCTCGCGACTCGATTACTGTAATTCCCTTCTGTTTGGTCTCCCTCAAAAAACCCTCCATAAGCTTCAGCTGGTCCAAAATTCAGCCGCCCGCATTATCACACTCACGCCATACATAAACCATATTACACCTGTCCTCCAACATCTCCACTGGCTTCCCATTTTACACCGCATTCAATATAAAATCCTGCTACTCACATTCAAATCCATTCATGACCTAGCCCCTCCATACCTATCTGACCTCATCCATATTCCTACGCCTGTCCGCTCTCTTCGTTCCTCCTCCTCTGTCCTCCTCTCTGTCCCCCCTGCTCGCCTCGTCACCATGGGAAATAGAGCCTTCAGTCGCTCTGCTCCCCAGCTATGGAACTCACTCCCCGCTGACCTTCGTAATACAGCCTCATTAACACATTTCAAATCCCGCCTCAAAACACATCTGTTTCGACAAGCCTATTCACTCAGACCATAAAGCCATTGTTTTATTTATTTATTTTGTTGTATTTTTTCTTATCTTATTTGATGTAGTTTTTTAACATTGTACTCGTGATTTTAACTGCTTGTTGTAAGGTGTCCTTGAGTTTCTAGAAAGGCGCCCACAAATAAAATGTATTATTATTATTATTATAAACATTTTGAAAAGGTCCACACCACAACTTGGGTACAACTACACAGTTTAGCGCAAGTCGATAGGGGAATTAAAGTTAATTTGAGAGGAAGGGTTCGAGATCGATGGTGAGACGAGCAATGTTGTGTGGTTGGGCACACGGGTCGATATGATCAGGAGACGGAGCTGGAGGTAGCGGCGTTGAAGATGCTGAGATTACAGGTTCAGGAAGGAGCTCAGACTAGAATGTTTGGAGACCGAGACTCGGGAGGCCATATTAACAATGTTTGGACGTAGTTTACACTTTGCAAAACTTTTATCGGAAGTTTTAACACTCCTTTGCAATCCCCGTCGACTGGATATTAGTTCGGCTCTGATTCAACCAGTTTCACAGGTAATTGGCAGCAAACCTCACATAGTTCCTTAATACCCCAAATGAGTTTGTCAGCTGTTGAAGATGAAATAAGACTTAAGTCATGCAGAGAAAGACACTCGAATCCAAGCAGCGTGGTTGCAACTGATCAGAAGTCAAGGTCATGCTGTTCCTCAAGAAGATTGGGACCGTGTGGACTCGTTCATCTCAGTATGACGGCAGACGCCACTTCTAGTTTGGTGCTTGTTTTTTTTTTTTTTTTCCAAGGTGAAAGAAACAATCAAATCAATCACAAGAGATGTTTATCTCCCAAAGAAAAGAAGGCGCACTCCGCCGGCAGGGAGGCCTGATATTTCTCACAAACAAAGGCAATTCAGGCAGTATATTACACCAACAATTTATTTTCTGTCATTAGACATGACCGGAGGTTGGGGTCGGAGCTCTCATTGAAGTTAAGAGTGTGGTCTGCTTGACTATGGGCCGGCCCAGAGGGATCGGCCTGGCCGGGCACATAAAAGGAGGGTGGCAAGTGCAACGATGGGCCCCATCCATCAGACTCCGAGGTGGCATGTCAGTAAACTGACGGATGACTCCTTCCACGATGATGGAGACATTGGAGGGGTAGCCATTACCGAGAGACCCCCCTGCAGCCAACTTGGTGGGCTGCGGCAGGTAGTTATGGAAGTTGTTGTTGTTGAGGAGAAATGTCTAGATTTTATTTTTGACCCATTTTATCTGTTTGGCTTCCTCCTAAAACCAATACACATTAGTCCATTTATGTCTTTACCTATACTTTATTTGTTACAGCATGTAGCAAGATAAATGACAAGCTCACAATGTCGTCATTGATATTTTCTAATACTGAATTAGCATGATTCACAATATGATGGGTAATTTAGGCAGCCAATTTTGAGTCGAGTGCATCAGTTTGATTCAGTTCAGTGAAAATAATATTATTATATATAATAATTATATTTATATATAATATATAATTATATATTATATTTTTATTATATTATATTTCCGTTCAAAAGTCAAAAGTCATCAAAAACTGTTCAAAATTAGGAGTGGGGGGCACGTGTGTGTTTTAGATCAATTTTTGCATTTGTTTTTAGCATGGAATTAATAGTTTTTGAACAGTTTCAAACTATATCAACATGCTGTGGTGTGTACGAACGGGTGTACAAATCGGAGTAGAAAGGCGCAAAAATTTTTGTTTGATTTCAAAGAGGAAACCAATCTACATAGGAGATGCCCGTGGATGCTAGCTACTAAGCGCGCAGATTGGACGGAAGACACAATGCCTGCGTTTTGTGGTGCTCATTTCATATTTGGTAAGTTATTGTGGCCGTTTGGTTTAGCTTAACCTCGATGTCTTGAAATGTTGAGTCACTGGTCAGGAATTTTGGAATAATGGCAAAGTGTTTGTTACAACTACTAGCTAGTAACTGGTAGCTAACTCATTCAGCTGAAATGACACGAGCTCCATGTAACTCAAGCCCTTACTTTGTAATGTTTTCCTGGGCATCCCAGAACAACTCAGCAATTTAAAAGTATCCCCCGCCGAGATAGCCATCACAACAATTTGTAATATAACAACCAACAAAATAAAAAAGCAGACTGGCGGGCTATGTTGCTCAAATTGTGATGCCAGTAGAGTTGGCTATGAAGATGTAGTCCTCCTTGCTAGGTTTTTCAACGAAAGTAAAGATGGACCACTTTGTAACATCTTCCTCCCACTCTGTAATCCCATCAGGAGCAGAATGTTACTTTCCATATGGTAACGTTATTTAACTTTATTTTTTGTAATTTTCGAGATCCTTAAGTTGCTTGTATACATTTTATCGAACCCGCCATTCTTTCTGTGGTAACGATGCGCCTCATCTTTGTTTCCAAAATGAAAACGAGTCTATACTCATCACCTGCTCAACCCATTACGCGTATTATCGAATAGAGTACCATTGAGGACAAAATAAATTCCTGGGGAAAAAAAATGTGCTTTGAAGTATGTGGAAGTTCATTTAGAAACGGGTTGTTTGACCAGCATAAAATTACATGAAGTGGAGCTATGATGCTAACAAAAAGTCGAATAACACTGAGTCGAGGGCAGAATTTCACCATGTCTCCTCCTTCCTATAACACGTCTAACTTGTTTGATAATTGATGTGGAAGGCCATACTCTTGCCCTCCTATGGAAAACAAGTCGGCAACTATGGACGTTTTTTTTCCACCTGCATGTGGCGCCACATGGAAGCAAAATAATCGATACGGATGTTATGTTGGACTCCTTTTTAATTAGGCTATCGGAGGCAGTTTGAGCATATCTACCATCTGTGGAGCACCGGGCTCATTACCTCCCCGTGCCAGGTTTTTGTCGTGCATCTGAAAGGAGTTGTAGGCATAGAAAATTCCTCGCGCGGGATTGCCTTAATGCACCGTCTAATTGAGATGGATATGTTTTTAATGGCCACCGGCGTTTGGTTGCCGGCTCGTACGAGAGCAGTGAGCGTGCAACGCTAATAAGGATGCTTGTGCTGAAGGTTGTGGTTAACGCCCGTATTTGTATTTCATTTGATATCCTCGCCAGGGTTATTTTTTTATTTATTTTTAATGACAGCGGCGGTAATTGCAAGTCTAATTTGCTCTCCCGCAGCGGCTTGCTACAGATTCCAAGCGCGGAGGGAGGGCAAAGGTGTCGGCAGTTAAAAAGCCATGACACGAGGAGCTCATTTTGCTGTTCGCTGTTTGACAAAGTGCTCACCCTGCTTGTTGTTGACAGAACCGGAGGCCCAGGAGCGTTGCTGCTGTTTACTAAGAGGAATGCACACCGCTCCATTTTGTGGATTAAAAGATAAACATAATTAATCCTCTTTGGGTCGATTGGATTGCTCGCATTAATGCTGATGGTATCGCGGGCCCGTCCCAGGGCCAGAACAGCCTGCCATCGTTACAGTGAGGTTAGTTGATCAATGTGTTGTTTGCAGAAACACAACAACATATAAACATTGACTCGGTCAAAGGCGAGATACATTGCGTTGGCCCCTGTTTGTGAGTACATTTTTTGTTTTGTTTTTGTGGCCAATGTGCCTAGCGTGGGCCCCATGACATTTTGGTACACATGGGAGTGAAAACATGGCTCAGGAGTTATTTTCTTTCGTCGCATAATGTAATAAATCCACCCGGCATCAACGGAATGCAAATGGTGTGGTCTAATTCACGCTCGCCACAACACCAAGTAATCAAAAGCCGTATGGAGCTGCTCTGCACTGTGAGGCAGATATGCTAACCAGTCGACAAATAATGCCACATTTATGCTGAGAAAAATGCGATTTATTTGATTTTTTTTTTTTGCCAGGGTTTCTTCGCATTACACTAACACTCCACAATCCTTGCGTTTTGTCGCTTCCTTCCCATTTTCCCTACCGGGGCACCATAATAGTGACCGGCAGGAAATATGGCTATGATCTGAGCGATGGACCCGGGTGTTATGTATGTCACTGGGCCTCATGTAGCACAAGAGATATGGCGGTGTGACGGCCGCAGATCATTAGGGTCTTACAGCTGGGAGAATAGCCTTCAGTCAAGCATTTATCTCTGCTCGTAGGCCCTGCCACTGAAAAGTCTTTGTTCGCCCTCTGTACCACTGATGGAAGCCATTCCTTTTCCGTGTCCTCTGAAATCAATGTAAAGAATGATTCTGTCAGTCCCTCTTCTTCGTCCACGCCAGAGAGTAAAAACGAATTCTTTTCACCATGCCCCCAACACACGTTTTCCCCCCCGCTTTTTTTTTTAAATGATCCAATTTGCCTCGAAACATCACCTTCATTAAAGATGCACATATCCCGCCGCCTCATTTCCGTCCCAACGAATCTTCCGACTCTCTCTCGAGCTCATAGCCCTTAATTAGTTTCGTTATCAGTCGTCTGGGGGCGTCACCTGAGATAGCGACCAGACGGCGCTCGGGCCACCGTTTCATCAGACCGAGCTGCATTCAGGCGCTCTCCTCGAAGAAGTGCAATTTAAAGGACGAACTCTTTAGAAATGTCAGCAGAAATACTGCTTGTCTTTACAATGAACATGTCATTGGCCTGCCCTTTATGTATTTGAATGGGAGGCCTGGTTTTGCATGTCTAATAGGAGCCATACATGCCATGACAGAGTTATTACACTGCAAAGGCTGAGGTCCAACACAAATACACATAAACATGTGAATAGAACTAAATTCCTACATTAAACGAATGTCAAAATACCTCACACACAATAATATAACAGGAACATGTTTTTTTTTTCTTTCACGTGCTCAAATGTCGGACCTTTAAACGTGGCATTGCAGCTAAAACACTCACTGTTGTAGCCAAAATTATTTATCTAGAAAACCTGGAGAACCATAAAGATTTATATTCTCGTCAGGAGCACTAACCATACAGCAAACTAAATATGAGGTGGATTGCTGGTTTCAAGAATACATCTGAGCTTTGCTTTTCATTTGTTGGTTAGTCAGACCTTTATTTGCATCATGAAACATTGACTGCGTTCGATCTGGCTTAACATATTCTTCGGCGAGCCCAGGAACATGTTACCGTCTGACTTTGTCATTTTCCTTTCTGATTAATCTAACGGCAAGTTCCTCATTCACGAATATATGTCTGATTTGTGTTTTTTATTCCTCAATCTATGATTGCATACATTTTCCGTTGCCCATGCTGATTAGCATAAAACGCCAACAATCAGGTTCAACAAAGGTGCAATTAAGTAAAACGTTAGCTTTAGCTTAATAAGTCGATGGTTTGCTAAAGCGCTAGCAGTTCTATCGTTACTGAAAAACAAAATAAAAAAACTTTTACTTGGTGCCTTACTGCCAGCGGGCAGTAGTCAGCCACCAAGCGCATGAGTAGCCTCTGGGCCTATTTTAAATCTAGCTAATCAATAAGGAGGCATTATTAGCACTCGTAGTCAACAAAACTGGAGCCATGCTAAAAATTAAGACCATTGCTAATGATAATTGGGCCTCCCAAGCCACAGTACCAACCACACATGAACTAAAATGGCATCAGTTCACTAAAACCTTAGCCATAGCAAAAAGACTAACTGTAGACCTACAACAATAGCACCATTAGCTCTAACTCACTTGACTGGAATGGAAGCTCTTGACATCTTTTTTTCAGAGAAAGAAAACCTGGCAAGGCTGCAAACAAAACTGTTTTGCTGCTAAAAGCTGACACAAGGGTTAATCTTTTTATGTGCTTTTGTTTTGCTGTTGTGAATGAATAGGAACCTAGATGAGGTTGTTACGCTTCAATTACCATATTTTCTCTAAATGCAGCCTGTTTATTCCATTTGAATACACGCTAAAACAAGGCTTTGTATCCCCTAGTTTTTGCTAATGTTCAAAGTACCCAAAAATGAAAAGTGCAAGAAAATGAAAATAGAGAAAATGACTGCTTGTTTTTTTTTTTTTTTTTAGTTGACTCTTACAGATTCCTCTCAGCTCTAATTGAAAGCATTCGGCTTTGGAGTCAATAATAATAATGCCAATCAAATTCTTCCCCTGTGCAAAATTCTAGACTTCCATCCCCCAGTCCACCTGTCCACTTATTCATTTAATTTTGAATCCCATTTTCATGAGTGGGGCGGCTATGGAGGCGGCCTTTCATCAGATATAAATTAGATTGCAGTAGGTTGCTATGGAGGAGCACCGTATCTGCATGTGTAGTTATACAGGGTTGGATGTAGTGGGCGGATGATCTGGAAGGTCAGAGCGTGGACTTGATTACTTGGGGTTGCGACTACGGAGGAGACCAATATGTCGTTTGTCCAGCTGCTTTTCTCCTGCGCTTAGATGGACACCGAATGCGAGGGCGAAGAGGTTCTCGAGTGGAGAAGGAGATTGCTTTTATTTCCAAGAAGGGTAAAGCCATTCCCAAGCCATGTGATAATAATGAACCAACAGTTTATTTATTGATTTATTTTGCCAGTGCTGTCAAAGTTCCTACCTTATTTGAACCGGTACCGTGAATCGGGACCCAACTGTTAATTGAGAAAGGTATACACCCCGATTTATGTAACAGCCCATCAAAAATGCATACAAAAACACACCAGTCAGTCAACCGGTCAAATTCTCAAGCATTTCCCTTTCTTTATGGTCATCCACGGCGACACGGTGCAAAGGTCCAGGGTTAGATTCCAGCGCCAGCTTTCCGGTGTGGAGTTGACATGTTCTCCCCGTGCCTGGGTGGCTTTTCTCTGGGTACTCCGGTTTCCACCCAAATTCCAAACACATGCATGACAGACTGATTGAACTCTCAAAATTGTCCCTAGGTGTGAGTGTGGGCATGTATGGCTGTTCGTCTGCCAAGACAGCTGGGATAGGCTCCCGAATGCCTGCGACCCTCGTAAGGATAAACGGATTAGAAAATGGATGGATGGACATGGCCAGCCACTTGTTCCTTGACAATCGCACCATGTTTTTGCGGTTCTATGAAAAACACTATGTGGGTTAGTGCAGCGTGTCCATAAAAACGTGGTGCTCAATCGCATGTTATGTGGTGAGCAATCACCAACTGTAATTTATTTTTCCCCCATGATGGTCCACTTCAGTTGCTTTCAGCCACACCTTCCGTTAGACTTACTGAAGTAACAACTTTTTATCCATATTTGGACAGCCAAGGATATCCAATTTAGCCCCCTTTTCTAATCATTCAAGAGGAATGGGCAACAACTAGGGCACACATGCACACTCACTCTGTATTTCATTACCATGCTGCTTGAACGGCGAGGACATTGGGATTGATGTTAAAAGAGGGAAACAAGGAGGGGAAATAGTCTGAGGCAAGAAAAGAAACACGCGCTTTAATACAATATGACCGCCCCCAAGGTATGAAGAATAGGTCACAGAGAAAAGAGGTTGAAAATGTGAATGCAGGAAATGGAAAGTGCCGAAATATGAGCTCTTTTCTTTGGAATTTAGTCCTGCCTCTTTGATATGCCGCAAGATAACCGCCAGCAGGCAGTGTTTTGTGTCCAAACGCGGCTGTGTAATTAAGTGATATCATGGACAGATACTGTATGTATATAATTTTATTACTGATGCTATCACATGCCCACCCAGGCTTCTTTTCCGCCACGTACCAAAGAATGGGAAATTCACACCAGCCTGCACTTTGATTTCCTATTTGCAGCTTCTCGCCGGTCCGAGGTCTTTATTATCCATCAGCTGAGGGAGAGCATTAGCATAGAAAAACACAGAGTTATTTCCCAGGGCTTAGTTAATTGAAGTTAATCAGAGGCAGTGTTTCAGCGTGTCGCGGTTGTTGCCGGGGTGAGTCGGTCTTTGTTCGCTTCCAACACCTCGAAGGTTCCTAATTAAGCATCGTGACACTCTGACACCGAGGCCTCTCCTCCGGATCGACTTGACAGTTAATTACAGCGGCGGGGCGCAGGACGTCGGGGAGGAAGCGCAAAGTCGGCGTGTGTGGAGCCGATACGGCGCACCTCTGTGACGGCGGGGCGGATGTTTGTTCTGACTCTCTTTGATGAGCTGAAGTGAACTCGTTGAAGGGAGAATATGAGAATATGCGCAAAAGTAGGAGCGCGTGTGCGCCTCGCCCGGCGCCAACCATGCCCCATGTGCTCACGAGACGTCTCTATCAAACTAACACCCAATGCAATACCAGCCATCGGATGAAGGAGCGAGCAGTTGTGAATTTTGCACATTTTTGACATCACAATTTGACTCATTTACATGATGCAAGGAAATGGTACAATGGGGCGGGGGGCCTCGGTTAACAACTTTGTTTGTAATGGAAATGTGGTGTTTACCTAAGGCGGTATTAAAGTCATAATACAGCGCAGTAAATATTTCAATGAAAAAACTCTTGGGAGGGCATAGACATAAAGCACATACCAAATAGTAAGTACAGTGGTAAGTGATCCTGCCTGCCTGTGCCTTGTGATGATGTATTCGTTTGCCACCCGAGTTCATCGGGTTCCTTTTTGTAAACACAAACCGTGTGCGTTGTGATTGTTGTACCCCCCCCCCCCCCCCCCCCCCGCACCCAATATCATGTAACAGCCAAAATCGAAACAAAGTTGCTTCGAGTTGTTGAAACCCAGATTAACGTTGGCTAACAATTAGGGCTGTCGCTACCCTGGTTTCTTTTTTTTTTTTTTTAATTATTTTTAAAAAACAATTATTCTGTAACATCAATGACTCGCCAAAACGTTGCCTTTTTCGCTTTTCAGAAGAAACCCCCCCCAACTGAGGTAGCGTCAACTCGATGCACACACAAGCTTCCGCATCATCAACTCTCAATGCGCAGTCATGCGAGTCGCCACCAAACATTGGTTCAGGATGCTGCAAATATCGTTTTATAATTACGATTGGAGTTTAAAGGCAACCCTTTTTTCCCCCCAGCCCTCCTAACAATGTCCCCATGTATCATCTTCCGAAAAGTGGCGCGTATGTAAGTACGATTTATGTGTCCGCTGTATGTGCCACGTGCTCGGGTCAGCACATTAGCTGACCAGTGTAATTAGGCAGCGGAAATGCTGCCTCTATTAGTGAAAATGAACACACCGTCTTTGTTAGTGCTTCTTCGCTCGAAAGGAGTCCGTCGTCTCTGGACAACGCATAGACCCTCGATGTACGGAAAATGGGCAGACACCAGAAAGAACGTGAAACTCTGTGCATCAAGGCAGCAGCTGACAGTATCGTATGCCCTCTCAGGATTAAAGACTGTTTTTCTGGTTAACAGCCCTTGCATAATATTAGATGTCCGCACTTGCGTTTCTTCAATTAAACATCCCAAAAATGTGGTAGGTTTTCTTTTTTTTTTCCCTTTCTTCCTTTTGCCCAACACGAAAGGAGCCTGAAAGCGAGACTTCTCCCCTTCATGCATCTTTTATGCTTCATTTCTCACAATTCTTTGCCACCCGAAAAGGATCCCAAAGGACTTTCCGGGAGGCGAGGAAATTCCCAGAGGCAAACGCCAACATACGAGCAAAGTCAAAGAATTTAAATTGCTTGTATACAGGAGTCAAAAATAGCAATAAATGAGGAAGTGGCTTGCTTAAACGGCCTCAACAGAAGGATGTAGTGGATACGGCGCACATTTCGCATGTGTTTACGCCGGAGAAATGGATGACGACAACCAGTTTATATTCACAATTAAATATTATGTGCATGGACCTTTTTTTTTTTTCACAGCCAAACTGCCCATTTGTCTTTTATGCTGTTTTATGAAGTCTTTATGGTGACATTTAGCAAGAAATGCCATATATTTGCGGCGCTTCCAGAATGTCATCATCACATTTATGTACACGTGGGATTATGAGGTACATAAAATGTGTCTGCTCGTGGCAGAAAGGATGCTTTCACTTGATCATGAATATTGTTTAAAAAAAAATTATTTTTTAAACGTAGCGTCATTTGAAAAATGCCCGACCGTACAATTGATGCATACTTGTTACTCCACTACAGTTTTAGGCTTAAGGCATTATTAGGGGCGGACATTTCTAACAAACTGTCAATTTTTGTGTGTTTTTTGTTTTTTGTTATTGTAAAGTGTCCTTCGGTGTCTTGAAAGGCGCTTATAAATAAAATGTATTATTATTATTATTATTTGGGCTGTCACTCACGGCTCTTTCTAGAATCATTGATCCTATTTGGTAATCTGAATCTGTACGACCTTGCAAGCTGCCATGGCCCAGATATTTCATATCCTTCATACAGTAAGGCCACTCAGTTTCTCTGAATGCTTTTTTTTTTTTTTAACGTACCAAGGCCGTGTCAAAATTCGTGACTTCCAAGTCAATTTCTTGCACAACATGCATTGATCACTGAAGCGTGTCCTGTAAAAAGTTTTATTTAGATTTGAATGACAGATTACAGAATGACCTTGTCGCCAAATTCCATGACATTTTATGGCCAGAATTTGAAGCGCGATCAAAATATTTCACTCCCAGACGACAGTGTTGAGACCTATTCCTTGCATGGAGTTTGTTCAGAGGATGATGTATAAAAAAAAAAAAAAACCCGCATGCCTAATAAAGCACAGACGCCGTGTTTTTATCACCCCGCATTAGATCTGCCGGTCAGCGAGTGGAGTCAATGGTGCACAAAAATCAACACCAAACAGGCACCATATGCTGCGTCTTCAGGTAAGATGTTTATGAGGCCGAAGATGAGAGTACGGTAAATCACCGCTTGTAATCAGGGCTGTTGCCATCGGTCGCGCATAAGATGACTTGTGAATTATGCTCCTTGTATCGTCGTCGCTGTCATCCCCGTCGTTCACATCACACACACACACACACGAAGCAATGGGAGGCTATCAGCGGCGACCTTGCTACTGCGCCCCGGTTCCAGGTGGAGGTGATGGATACTCGCCGTCCATGACAGCCGAGCATTTTCTTATAAGAAAAGCCCTATTGATGCATGGGCCAATAAATACTGCCACAAGCGGTTTGGCTTCGCTGACTCCACCCTCTCCATTTAATCGCATCTCTGCTCTTTTTTTTTTTAAGATTAAGATATCCTTTATTTAAGAGGCAAATCTGTAAAATCTTTATCTGACTATCAGTGACAGGCCTCGTGGTCAGAAACAATGGCCGCTCATCCGTACGCAGGCAGACGAATGAATGGCCTAGAACGGCGAAATAACCAGAGGGGCCATTCCGCTGCGTCCTGAAAGCTCGGGCCGCTCCGCGTATTAAATATCGATCATAACAATCCGAGAATGGAGTCATTTTCCTTTTGCACGCCATTATGGGGGTCGTTGGCACTGGATGGCCACTTGAAGCAAATTTTGGATTGCTCTCATAAGTCACAACCAAAGACAAAAGAATATCTGCGCAACCCGATGGCCTTTTCGGTGCTTTCATTAGTCTCATTGATTTTCTTGTAGGACCTTTTTCGGAGTGACTAGCCAAACAGCGTACAGCTATTGATACATCACACAACTTGTTCTTAACTGCATTTGTTGCACCGCGACTTATATTTGTATCGTTTATCAATGCTCCTCATAAGAACACGCGCTTGAATTCTGAAGGAATGGAGTGATTTTTTTTTTTTTTTTTGCCAAATCTACAAAATGTGACGTCACACGAAGTAGTAAGGTGGCGCTTAATACTCTAAACCCCGTGTCAAACTCAGGGCCCGGGGGCCAGATCTTGCCCACCACATCATTTCATGTGGCCCGCGAAAGCAAATCAAAGATGGCAACTTTTATGATGCTTGCTAAAATCGCTACCAACATTTCCAATTCTTATTTGTAATCAATAAGAGTGATACTACAAGTATTTTCTTGTTACCGAACCGCTCATAACGTGTACGTGTCAAAGTCGATGGTGTGTACGTATCCACTGAGCGTGGAACCGCATGAACTTTCAAATCGTTTTCGCTCTTGACATGACGACTCTTTCGGAGATGACGCAAGTGCATGCCATCACCACAGCAACCAAAGCGTGCTGATTGACCATGCAAGGAACCGCGATTGGCTCCCCCCGCGGGCACTATGCAACATCCCAAATAAGCAAACAAATGCACTATGATGGAGGTCTGCATTTTGAAAATCCAATTTTGACCAATATCATACATCTTGGTTTGCGGTAACGATAGCGAAGGTTGTAGCCCGGCTTGCTTGAACTGAGAAGGATGACTGAAACGTGGCTGGTTAGCGTGCAGTCTCCTTGAGGCAGGTCGAGTGCCACGGCTCCCCACTGAACTATTGATTTCTGGAGTATTTCTCATCAAATCATAAAAGACACTGTGCATGGAATACATGAGCCTGTCCTTACTGTGACCTGCGGCTGCTAACAAGGCGACATGTTGACGCCACATTGCGAGTCACGTTGATTGGAGACTGGTATGGTGGTTGCTTACGTTAGCATTGTTCCGCCGCGCGTCTCTCATTGGGACTAGGTGGGACGACCATCCGTCATGTTACAATATCCTTCTCAGTTTCCTATTTGGTGTGAATTGAAAGAGGTTTGCTTTGCTAAAAGATGGCGCGTATTTCTCGGGGTCCTCGATGGCGTTTCGTTGCAATGGCGGCAACGTCAATTTGGAAAGCGCCAGAAGCCATTACTAAAAATGATCTCCTGGTATTGGTTGAATAATGTCATTGCATGTGAATGTGCCAAGATGCCCTAAAATAATAGCCTTGCCTAAATAGGAAAGTAGTACAGTGACCAGTCCCAGGATGTATGTTGAGGTGCTATATCTTGACAGACGTACCAATGTCATAAGAAAACGTTAAATGTTTTGGTTTTGTTTTTCTGGAGCGGGAGTAGGGCGTTAATTTGTGGTGGATAATATTGTATTAAATTCTCTGTTCTTTTTTTTTCTTAACTTTGAATTTTTCAGAGCCTTAAGAAAATAAATAATATTTTATGCAACAGTTACTGATGCCGCTGAACACTGATTGATGGGCTAAGATAGCGCAGTTTTGTTTTTTTTTTTTGAGGGGGAAGGAAAAAAAAAAGATGTAGACAAAACTTCATTTGAGGGGCAAGTCATTGAGGGGCATTGAAGTCAATTGAAGCAGTCTGTGGCACATTCCTCAACATTTGAGTGCCCTTAAAAAAAAAAAAAAAAACTTATGCATGTAAAATTTACTCAAAAACTCTCCTTGAAAAATTTGCTTCGAATTTCTGAGTGAAAAAACTGGATCAACCAGACATGGATCCAATATTTATTTTTTTTGAGGAGGAAAAAAAATCACTGCTTTATTTTCCATAGCAATTGACCCTATTACTTGACATGATCTTGACTGGGCCACTGTAGTGTCTGTGGTCGTTTCACAATCAAATTACGTCTTAGCTACGACAAGCCTCCACGCAGCGGGGGCGCGGCCAATCACATTTGTGTGAGAAATGAGATGGGCCATATTTTCAATTACATTTGGGCATAAAGGGATTGTTAATCCTGCCCCCCCACCCCCCCTTTGCTGCCAGAAACTGTTAATGAATTTTCCTCTCCTTTGAGATAACTGATGTGAGTCGCCTCCGCTGGCTTTTTTCTTTGTCCACGCCACACGATTCTGTCACAAAGCTATGGAAGCAAATCAACTCGCAGCAAGGTTAAGCGCTTTGTTTGGCTGTTTATGCTCAAAGTTATGCCAAATGATGTCATATGCCGAAGGGTCTCCTTTCGCCTTTGTCTGTTTAATGGATGATCACTTTGTGCATATTTTGCCCCCCTTTTGTGGACTTTTAACAACAAGGAAATACAGATATCCCAATTTTTCTTTCTTTTTTCACTTCACGGACTTTATATGACGGGAATTTCATCTACTCGTGAAATGCTTGCATTTTTTTTTTTTAGTTTGAGAATGACTCGTTGTCGTTCCACTCAAAGCACCTTTCTCACATAAATGATTTTGGTCTTTTTATCTTGTCGTAATCAGATTTTACGTTATTATAGTTTTTGAAGTAATTAAGAATGCCACATCATAGAGTGAAACTTTCAAGGTTGAACACACTGTTCCAAGATGCTGGTCTTAACTTCCATCCATCCATCCATCATCTACCGCTTATCCGGGGCCGGGTCGCAGGGGAAACAGCTTTAGCAGGGAAGCCCAGACTTCCCTCTCCCTAGCTACTTCTTCCAGCTCTCCCCGGGCAAGCGCCTGGTGGCCGGGCCTACACCCATGGTCTTAACTTGAATGATGAATAAGTACTGCGTCGGATACTGCTAATACCGTCGTCTGTTTAAGATGAGAAAACCTTTATTAGTCTCGCAATGGAGAAATTCCCAATTCACAGCAATTTAGTGCCTGTATTTTCAAAAGTGTGTAGTTGGACAGACACTCCATTTTTCAAATAAGGGGCAGCTTCAAGCTGTTTATTTATCATTCCCATTGTTCTTGGTTTAGGGTTACTGTATAACCGGCACGCAAAAGAAAGAGAATTAAACAAAGAATGGCTGCTAGCTTAATGCTAACATACAAAAATGAAAATGCCAACGACTGGCTAACAAAATTAGGATTGATGTTGTGGTTACAATACTTGAAACTACAGTAACAGAAAAAAACTGCTGTGACATCTTAACTGGCACAAGTGTAACAAGAAGTTAAAAAAAAAAGCTAATGCGCTGCTGTTGACCGAATGTTTGATTTTAAGTTTTTGTGTGTCTTGATGTGTTTGACTCTGAATGTTTTCATTAAAATTGGAATTGTACAACTGCAGCGTTGTTGGACTGTGCTAACATTCCAAAAATTGATACTCTGCAACACATTCAGACTTCAAAACAACTTTTCCCGTGTTTTTGGTTTTAAGGCAGGGACTTATAATGGATGCAGCAGCTGCTCGAATACATTTTAGCAAGTCGGATAGTCTCGGGTTTCCATCGGGATTCCGGTCTACTCCATCCAAGGCCTGAATCCGTCAACGGTTGGCTTGATGATCGATGGTGCTTTAATGTGCTCTTCCTTTTCAGCCGTCGCTGCGCATTTCCCAAATTAGGCCAAACAAATGAGACTCACACACACACATACACTTATACCTTTGGTTCAGAGTCTCATCATCGTTCTTCACTCTTCTGAGTGATGAGTGGGTGAAGGCTATGACAACACGAATGGTCAGTGTTCGTTTTTTAAACTGTGGATGTCCTTCCACAGGCTGGTGGGTAGTTAGTGTGTGTGTGTGTGTGTGTGTGTGTGTGTGTGTTAGGGTTCTCTCTAGACTGTTCTTACACATGCATACACACAGCCACATGCATAGAGAGGTGAAGCGGTCACCGTCATTAGACCTTCACAGGCATCTGCTCACGCCCGCCGTGTGACGTGATCCTTCACCTTATACATGACAGTCGGCCATTTAGCGTTAAATTTATGCCGCCCGTGGCCTTTTATCAACGCATTTTTGCTTGTGAGAGGGGGGCAAAGGAGGTAGGGGGGAGGGGTGCGCAGCTAGAGGACATCACTCGAGGTCCGAGCTTTGATTTGTGTCAGCGCTTTTACTCAACGAGACGTTGTCATGACATGTTGAGCGTCTGAGGAACTGGTGGTTCATTAAGTGCTGCAAATGCTTCAACTGCCGTGCATGATATGCATAAGTCCTTGTTGTCTGATTGACCCCGCAATGTAAATACGGGATTTATTACGCGCTTGCGATCTCCGAAAACACGTGTCATATATGTTACGCTTATTGATTTCACGAAGCTAGTAACTCGGGTTGCCACATTCGCCACCAAAAGTCTCATGGATTGAACTGTTCTGTTGACCAGCGGTCCCCAATATTTTTTGCCCCACGGATCGACCGGTTTATGTCAGACAATATTTTCAGGGACCGGCCTTTAAAGTGTTACGGATAATAAAAATATATTTAAATATATAATATTAAAATATTATAATAATAATATAAAATATCTGATATAATGGCATGATATGCCCTGCATAAAAACGGTATTTTCAAAACAATAATAATAAACACAAAACATGACACGAGGAACGTCCAACACTCTCTGGTCGCTATGGTAACGTTTAAACGTGCTTTCAAAATAAGATATCCCGCAAATACAAAGTGAATGACAAATACGACTCGCCATCGCCGCATGTTCATTTGTCAAAATAAAACACCTTCAGAGTCCGAAATAAATGAAACAGAAGTAATGTAAGTCATTTATTCTTTCTGTGCGGTCCGGTACCAAATGACCCACGGACCAGTGCCGGTCCACGGGGTTGGGGACCGCTGCTCTATACAACTAGAAACAACACCACGATTGTCCCTACCGCATCAAAATGTTCCCCCGCTTCTTGCCCAAAGTCAGCCGGGACAAACGTCAGTTTCACCGATGACCTCAGTGAGGATAAGCGGTATAGAAAATGACAGATGGATGACGCAATAACACGGGATAGTGGCGACCGCGGCAAATCCAATAATGGAGTGCAACAGCTGCTGAACGGAACAATTGGTTAGGCTACCCTCAGACTTTCCATAGCACCGTCTCCACATGTCTCCGTGTATCTTGGGTAGCCCATGTTTATACGGTATTTGTTTCTTATTTCCTGGTCCTTTTTTTTCCAATACGAGAGAGCAGCAGGTCTTTGTGAAAGTGGGAATACATACTGTCTGGTATCAGATGCAACTCAAAGTGTGAACGGCCTTCCCCTCTTATTGCCCATTGTGAAAATGAGCCTCCCCGGCGAAGGCTCATTCACAGAGGAAATTTGTGCGGCGCAGTAGATTGTAGGGACAAGTGTGTCTGAGAATAAAGGGGTACGAGTGACAAGAGTTGTAAAGCTTTGTTGGAATCAAAAGCGGCTTGCAATAGCCTCTGCTCCGAAGGCCACCGTTTTGCTTTTCTCCATTAAAGCTTGATGTCCAGTGAAGATGAACCTTCTTGGGGAAATGTTCAGATGCATTTCCTTTTAAATAAGCCTTGAAATTTATCGTAGCAAATCTATTTTTTTGTTTTCCCTTCATAATTTGTAAATCTTTCCTCTCTGCATTCAAGTGGCATTTTCACGAGCGCTCTATTGTCCAGAAGCTCCTCACCACCATCCATAAAGTCCCAATTTTTGACAGATGTATAACTTTTTTATTGACCACACAAATGTTATTTACAACAGCAATACACAGCTCTGCACGCTACTAATCAGGAGCTGGTGACAGAACAGCCTCAAAGTGGTCATCAAGAGGGCTGAGTCACCGGCATAAGGTCACCGGGTGGCAAGAAAGCAGTCCTGCGTGGCCTCCGCCTGTAATCATCCGTATTAATTCCGGGTGAGCTGTTAGCAGAGAATACTGATCTGTCCATGGTGACGTATTGGTTTCATAAACCGGTGGGCAAGCTCTGCGTGACCACGACGAGCTCCTCTCTTGGAAGTGAAGGTCCCGAGCCGAAGCGTTGAGCCCTTCGGCTGATACTCAATCCTGTAATGCGCCGAAGAAATCCAATTTCGCATGGCGGTAATTGAAACTTATGTCAAGGCGGCAGTGACGAGCAGACGCCGTTTGTCAAGGTGTTCATCAGGTCGACTCTCTCGCACTTCTGCACTTTCCAAGCTGTGCGGCGTGTTCTCGAAGGGCTCAAACAATGTGGCGGGGTGGGGGGTGGTACTCGCATACCAACATCGAGGCCAAATTTGAGGATTTTCAAAGTCGGCAAAGACCGGGCGGGCTGGGGAGGGGGGGGTCCAATGATGCGGCAGGGATGAATCTGCTGATCCAATGAGCACCCTGAAGGGGTTTAATTTGGTAGACTTAAGACCCGTATTCCGTCTCAGGGTGCCTGGTTTTGTCCAACGCAATGACAACAGTCCTAATAGCATTTCTAAAACAGCCCACCGCGAATATACTGCATTCTACGTCAAGTAGTCTTCCACCCTTGACTTTTCATCACCGCATGACGTCTCGCGGTTATATGCACCGATAGCGTTCAAGGGTTGGAGGCCCAGTGCAACACAGCCGTCGTGGTCCGTCTTGATAAATCAACGTTAGCCTGCCCACAGCTCTGTTACCCTCGAAACGATGTCGGGGAGCAAAATAAGGGCTGCTATTGGCTCTCCCGTCACTCCTTGAAACCACGCCAGGCACACATAGCATGACGAGGTCCATTACTTTTACACCCCCCACCCCTCTCCTCCTGTTCTCTGGCCTTCACAGTTCGGGAGAGAACAACGTGGGCGAGAAAAGCCACAGCATGTTGTCTACTGGCCGAATGATGCTCCCGATTAAAAGACCCAAACGAGTTATGGCCCCGTGAGCGTATGTTGCTTAAGTGAATTCGGGAGGTGGAGATTCCTTTGAGAGGGTTTATGTCACATTCTTGCTTTACATTTGCGTCCTTGTTGAGGGAGATACACGCATCCTGATTTACAATATCTTAACTCACAGGTGTTAATCTCAGTGCCCAGGGGCCAGAGCCGGCCCCCCACCTCATTTTATGTGGCCCGCAAACGCAAATCACACGTCAACTTCCAGAATGCTAGCTAAAATCTGTACCAACATTTTAAACTCTCATCTGTAAAAAATGAGAAGGATATTGTAAGCCTTTTCTTGTAACCATACCCGTCATGACAGTAACTTAAACAAAAGTGGAGTAAGCCGTTATTTTTGACTTCTTTATATGGTTTCAGTCACAACGGCCCTCCAAGGGAAACGGAAACTAAAATATGGCCCATGACAAAAATAAGTTTGACACCCATGTCTTAACTTATTCAATGCCAAGGATGTGTTTTCATGTTTTTTGTTAAGATTCCAGGCATTCAGTCCCAGGTACGACTTTGTTTTAATTTTGAGGGTAGGGTAGACAAGGGTCTGAATTTAATCATCTTTAGTCTAAAAGCAATGTGAGCTTCAAGTTGCTTCCCTGTTCGCTGTTGTTACGTTTTACAGAGCAATCAAAGAGTCACTGGCTCGTCCGAAGTGTTGACACAAGGATTTGCCGTTTGTAAATATTTGACCGTTTTGTCATTCCGAACGGTCAGCCCAATCCCAGTTGTCCGAGCAGCTTGGAGAGTTAAAAAAAAAAATCTCGGTATCATATTTGTGAAATAGGGTGGCCCGGTGGTCGACTGGTTAGCGTGTCAATCTCACAGCGCTGAGGTCGTGGGTTCAATCCCGGTTCCGGCCTTCCTGTGTGGAGTTTGCATGTTCTCAAAGTGCCTGCGTGGGTTTTTTCCGGGTATTGTAGTTTCCTTCCACGTTCCAAAAACATGTATGGCAGTCTGATTGAACACTCAAAATTGTCCCAAGCTGTGAGTGTGAGCGCGGTTGCTAGTTCGTCTGTGGGCCCTGCGATTGGCTGGCAACGGTTCAGGGTGTCCCCCGCCTACTGCCCGGATGAGAAAATGGATGGATGGATATTTGTGAAACATCCCATTATTGGACCTTTGATGAATTGAATCACTAGGGAATGGAAAAAAGTCAATCACAAGGGAAAGTATATGCCATCCAGTAATCCCCGCATATTCCTGCTTCACGATTCCCAAACTGACCAGACTAATTGAGAGTTACTGCCCACGTGTGTATCCATTGAGAGCTTGAAAGATGTGGGCGCTTGACCAGTGGGCTCATTATGGGCTCCCTCTGGGCGTGGCGATAGGCGATGTGAGAAAAACATCTTCACGTTTTTTTTCGTCGCATTTCTTGCGTTGCCCTCTTTTGCAAAAGGACAAACGTGTGTCGTCGTATTTTCTGTATGGCTTCTTATATGTTTGGGTGTCACGTTGTTTGTGTACAGTTTATGCGCGCGAGTGTGTTTGTGTGCAATACTTGGGCTGTAACATCTGGCACTCGTGTGATTGGTGCGGCGGGCCCTGCGGCCTTTTCAGTGGTGATAGATGGCACCTATCACAACCTGTCAGCGGGGACCCCGACCGGCCAACTCGCGGGCCAATCCGAAGCCGCCTCCTCTTCGTCTTTACTTCCCTCATTTTGTTTTCTTTTTTTACTGCCGAGCGAGATGGAGCGGTGGCGGGAGAAACTCGTTTGCCTTTTATAGATAGCATGTGGCACATTTCGGCACTGAGAAACAAAAGATATTGTAAAATCGAGGCTACCCCGGGAGCCTGTTCACGCGACTATTGAGTACGATTGTTTTTTTGTTTTTTGGGGGGGAGGGTTTAATATGTTCATGTTTTTTTAGAGCTGTAGTATTCTCTCGATGAGCGATTTAAAAAAAAAAAAAAAAACAACAACAGCAACTAAACATACATTCTTGGTTCTACAAGTACCACCATTGTGACCAAGTCCATCATGGAAGTTCTGTTGTGCGACATGAGATTTTTAGCCCTTTTTTTCCCTCCATATTCAGGTCTTGATAAATGAATTGGGCGGGCTGTCGAGGAAAGGGGCTGCCGAGATTGACTAAAAACCTGTTATTTCTTTTAAATATTGCCATGAACTCAGTTCATGTATTTTTTTTAATTTATTCATCTTTATTTATTTATTTAGATTGTCCCAATTTAGTTTTTAATGGTAATTGACTGTTTTTGGAGGTGAAAAAAAATGGAACCAGTCAAGTTCGTGTCATGAAATAAGAGTGAGCATTACTTTATTCCACTAAATTCTAGTGATCTGTGCACTTGTGTTCTATGAGGCAATGGTTCAGTGACGTTACTTAAAAAATTCATTTTCTCTGATGCTGTCACATGCAAACCAACATCACAGTGAATACGAATGAGAAGCCATGATATAATAAAAAAACAAAAAAACAAAACACCTCAAGCTCCAGATGAGCCGTTTCGTTGGCATTCAAAGAGGCTGTGTCGTAACGCGCAAGTACAACCTGCCAACCATTGCTGAGGCTACATTTAGGAGCCATCTGTTGTGCTGCTTTCTTCTCGCTCTTCAAGCCTACCTTTTATTGGAGGCTTGAGAGTGTTGGGAGAAGAATTGCTACGCTAGCTTAGTACCGCAATATAGACACAAAACGCAAGAGGTAATCAGTTGCTGTATTTTTCACCGGTCCAACTTCATTGCGGGCATTCAGTGCGGATTATCCAGCATGCTTCTATGTTGATATTGTGATACAAATAAAAAAAGGGTAGTTGGTCTGAATGAGACAAGAGCATGTGAACAACAGATAAAATTGAGAACCATTTGTATTGCTGCAACATTAGCTATAGCATCATTTGATAACAGGATGAAGATAGGCTTTATTGATATGTTACCACTGTGCTCAAAAATTGTTATGGTGACTTAAACGGTCAAGTCTTCAGATTAGCATGCTAGCATCTTTTCACCGCACGAATGGGGATCATGTGAAGAAATGTCAGTGCAAGTGGCTGTTTGCTGATGTGTTGTTGCCTTCTAGATTGATGAGATAATGGGAGTTAGGGGTTGAATTATTAATTTTTATTTTCTTAAAGGTAAATTCAGAGCTGTAATTTTCATTCCATGATGCTACGATATTTTTTGTTTATTGTCATCATACTGTCAGAATCTATTTGCAATATCAGCCCGTGCCTAGGGTCAAAAAAAAAGAAATCTCGGAATTCACTTGACGGAGTCTTTAAAGTTTTCAACAAATTCAATTTTTTTTTTCTTTTGGTATGTACGTTTGTGCCGCATATCACTCGCTCTAGTTTTCATCCCGTTCCATCCCGACACTGGAAGATGAAGAACAAGATTCAGATATATAAAGCAAGTACTGTACCGTCTTAGACGTTGCCTAAAGGGGCCTTTTATGGTTTTGGGAATGCTCGTGATTTAACAACATAAGAAGTGTCCACATTGTTTGACAAAGTGTTGGCTCGGGGCCATGCTCGTGTTCCCTTTGCCTGATAATAATTGATGGATGACTCCACTATAGGACATTGACGGGCTGGTTGCCTGGCCTTTAGCCTCTGCTGGCTGAACCCTAGCATGTGTGAAATAGGCAATTATTCCGACACCCATTGAAGGTAATAGGCTGATGAGCAAATGGCCAGCGTGGGACGGTCTGTGGATCCTCGTAGGAGTCGGCAGAAGAATAAAATGGCAATATCAGACGAAGCCCTGCTGGCTGGACCAAGTTGGCGGGATTAAGGTCAGTTAGGTGTTTTATTTTTCCCCCTCTAACCATGTTATCTCCTTTTTGTATTGACTTAAACTTTATGATCCATGCTGCACTCATGTTATACAGGAGATAATTTGCCCAAATAAATCCCTCCTTTTAGGCGGGTTGTTAAATGGCAAATGGAAACAGCAGCAAGCGTGCACTCTCGGGGAAACATTAAACATGGCTTTTGCGGGTGGGTGGAAAGTTCCAGGCTGTGAGCAGTGAGCTAACGCTACCCAGTCATAGGCTATTAATGGAACGATCCATCGATATAACGCACAGTGAACGACTCCAATCTATTTTCTCAAATCGTCTTATCAGAAGCAAAATATGAGTACGTGCAGGGGTAGTTTATGAAGGGAGGGAAGAATTCCAGGTGGAAAACTCCTCTTGTGTAATTGGACAGGTTATTTTTGTTGGGGACATCTAAGGCTGCGTGCTGACATGTGGGAGCCACATTAAATGTGGCTTCACACTGGACAAATTTTGCTGAGGTGAGTCGTGGCAGTGTAACGAGGGATGGAGGACAACACATGCAATTTCATATCCTCAGAATGTTTCTTCCAAATCTCGATTAAACGAAACATGACACAAGGCAAATTACATGTTCTGTATTGACAAAAAAAACATACCGTAACGAAAGTCAGCTAGCTTAATGCTAACACATCATGGGAAAAGCCAGGGACAAGCTCACAGAACTAGCTTCGGTATTGTCGTTACTACTGTTTATTTGTTTCATTGTTTGAGATGTACGACTTAGAAATTATGATTTTTATTGCTTGGTTAGTGGTAGACTATGCCGTGTTTCGATTTCCGCCGCTGCCGTAGGAACAATATTTTGTTGCGAATTTAGGAACCCCCCCTGCTTTCGTTATCGAGCTGTTTTCTCTCTACCTGCCCATGGTAAAAAAAAAAATAATAATTGTGCCCTTGAACCATGTGTAAATCCAGCCTCTCAACCATCTTCATCATCCCTCCATTCATCCATCCGCCGCTCTCTCCCCCATTCATTCGTCTCTTATCATTTATTTTCCTCGCTCCACTCACTCTGCTCTATTGTGTACCGCCGCCCCTTTGCAGCCCCCTTTCAATCTAACTCGCTTCCAACAAAGTGTAATTGAAAGATATTCCAAAGAGTCTGAAAGCAAACACTGATTGGACACTAATTGTGCTTCCCTGTAACCAAAGCCGTTCGTTTAGTGCTGATTCAATTCCAACAGCCATGCGAGTGTCTCTGCGTGACAATCCATCGTTTCATTATGTCTGCGGTCTCGGAAGAGTTTGACTTCATTTCCCATGAGCACCCACTCTTACAGAAGCTTCCCGTCTAATCCAAGCTGACGCGAGCTATGTTACTTCCATTGATGAGTTTCAAACCTGCCTCCCCTGCCCTTGGCGTGTTTTCGACACACGTGTTCCATGAATGCTCCCCTAACTCACCCTCGGCAACGGTGACGGATAGCCGCTCGTCCATCACAGCGCCGGGCTTAGATGGCTGCTAGGCCATGTTGTCAAACACTTGTCAGGCATTCAAATCTCCATAAATAAAATTGTGGTTTTAAAGTACAGTGGTACATTGATTTATGAGAGCCCCAACAATATACTTTTATTTTGGTCACAACCTTTTTTTTCCCAGCAAGGTCTATAATGCAATGTAATTCTCAAGTGTAAAACGGTTATTTAAATAATTATATATATTTAAATAGGCGGCCCGGTAATCCAGTGGTTAGCAAGTCAGCTTCACAATGCAGATGTACCGGGTTCGATTCCAGCTCCGGCCTCCCTGTGTGGAGTTTGCATGTTCTCCCCGGGCCTGCGTGGGTTTTCTCCGGGTGCTCCGGTTTCCTCCCACATTCCAAAAACATGCATGGCAGGCTGATTGGGCGCTCTAAATTGTCCCTCGGTGTGAGTGTGGGCGTGGATGGTTGTTCGTCTCTGTGTGCCCTGCGATTGGCTGGCAACTGATTCAGGGAGTCCTCCGCCTACTGCCCGAAGATGGCTGGGATAGGCTCCAGCACCCCCCGCGACCCCAGTGAGGATCAAGCGGTTCGGAAAATGGATGGATGGATATCTTCTATATATATATTGCGCGTCGTCCCGCACGCGGTCTGTCCTTCCGTCTGTCCCTTTTCAAAACGTACCTACTTCACTGCGCCGCTCAGGCAGTGGCTCACTACGATCGCGCGGGCATCTTAGCGAAAAAATGTTGTCTACCCACAAGCATTGCAATGAAATTGTTAGTTGTTTAGTAGGGCTAAACATCTCTTTATTTTCGAGATGAGCAATGAAGATGAACAAAAAGTTGAACCAAGCAACAACACTTTTGTGGGCCGAAGGCCCACCTTACCAGCATTCCGCAGGAACTAGCTGATGAGCCGCCCGGAGGGCTGCGAACCAGCTAGTGTATATATATATATATATATATATATATATATATACATATACATACATGTGTGTACTGTATATACACTCACACACATAATATTGGACAAGTTGATTTGAGTTACGAGTGGGGTCAATGGATATAGAAATCAACTTGTAAATCAAGGTACCACTGTAATGACCTCACTGACGGATACATCAATCGATTTTTGACACGGACAAAGCATCTGCTGGACTGTTGCATCTCCGCTGAATTGACTACAAAAAGGATTCAGTTCTTTCAGGCTTCGCTTGATCCTCTGACTTTTTCCCCTTTTGAGTCCCTCGCTGGCCAATCTTTCCCTAATCCAACAAATGACCGTCTTTTAAATGGATTAGTGGAACATTTTGTGCCTTTGTTCATTCCCTTGGTAAACCCTGATGCCTTGACTGTGTTTTTTTTTTAACCTGTAGTGCTCATGGGAGCCAATTAGCATCTAAGTTCACATCGGTTCTTGGTTGTATTGCTTTTACTGTGCATATCGGGGGGGGGGGGGGGTGTATCCTCTGTCCGTCAAATATAAATGGTTTATCGATACAGCAAATCTTGAACTTAGCTTGACGACTTATTATTTTTAGATGTGCTATTAAATGCCCTTAAAGTCCTACGGTTAAGAATTAGTGCAGGAGTAATGTGCTGGAATCGTGTTCATTTAGAAGTGTTTCAATGGGTGACCTATAAAAAGTAAAACATACTAAAATGTGTGCTGCGTAAAGGTTGTAGCAGCAGTTTTATATTTCCTTCGTCGCCTTTTGGAAAATTGTTTATTCATCCAATTTAGATCCTGGAATGGATCGTATGACCTTCGAGGTTCAACTGCATTATTGCAACGATTTGGGGTTATTACAACTGCTCTCAAAAAATCCATTCAAGATGTTTGCCTGGCCATTAAGATTCCCAATACAAGGTTGCGTTGAAAGTAAAGGTAATGACATTATCTTAAAATAGCCCAGAGGCTCATTGGGTCCATTAGATAGATTTCCATTACATTTCCCTGAGGGTGACTTCTAATAGCTTGGGCCATTCCGTACGTTTTCATTTGGTTCCCTTGCATTTTTTTTTGTCATTTCAAAACATCTTTAAGGACCTGCTACTGGTAAAGGTCAGTCACTCCTTTCAGTAGAAATACTTTGCACACCAACATGGAAGTACGTTTCGTACAGTCTTGTACCGTGGGGGGCGCGTGTAATTATTTGATCACTTGTGAATTTGGAGAAATTTGGAATTGAATTTGGACTTAGAAATACATTAGTTTATTATTATGATTATGATAATAGACAGTATCCATTAGATATGTGAAAAAAATTGGTCATCAAGGTTGAAGTGAGTCAGATTTGTATTTGATAAAGAAAGCCTTGTTGGCACACAGCACTGAGACATTTCTTCTAGTTGGTCACCCGGTTGGCAGCGAACGTCACATCTTTTCCTGATGCGATGATTGACACGGGAAATTGGGCCTAAGATTGTAGATGCCTGAGCGGAATCTCGGCTTGAAGCTCGGTTGCTTTGCCTTCATTAGACAAGCCAGAGGAATGACCCCGCGCTGACCCCTCCGACACAATTACAAACCACAGGCCTGGTCGCCGCTGATTGATGTCCGTCACCGACATGTGCTGATGCACAGGTCCCACTCGCTAATGCGGCCCCGCCTGTCAAACGCGCTGAACTATGGACGCACGCACTGGGTAGAAAAAGAACAGCGGACTTAAATTTGGATACCGAAGGCGATCATGTTAGTAAGTGCAGTCGAAGGTAACTGGGGTAAGACCAAAAGTTTATTTCATATTACTTCCAAGTACTTTCTGTATTGCGTTTTATTATTTTTTACAACACAAAATGGTTCCCATGCATCTTAATAAATTGTTTATGCCGTGTCAAAAGAAGCGTTTGTATACCCCACATTTTATATTTCTGGGCCTATAGGGAAGTCTGGTTTCGTTACCATGACGACCGGGGTCAGAGTCTTGAATAACCTTCAAGCGGTTTCTACTGGCAAAAGAGAATCATATTTTTCCCATGTGGGTAACAATTTTATCTGTCACTTATCAGAAGCTAATACTAATCGTTTCGTGTTGTGGGAGTTGTTTTTGCATGGCAGTGCCGTTGCGTGATCGTTTCAGAAGCGGCGTGACAAGTGGCCACCATCTTTGTGGAGTTATCTTTTTAAAAAAATAATAAAAATGGAAAAAGCATCCCACACACTTCTAATATCTCCATCACAAATAAAAATGAACAGTTTATCACCAAAGTATGTGAGTCCATTTGAAGCATCACAGTAATTTTGATGCATCAACTTGGAGAACCTGCCGGAATTTCGGCCCGTAGGAGCTAATTTGTAAATATATTTAATCGAATCGTGTCAGCCAGTCACAGAAGGCGTTCAGCTAGTCGTAGACAAAATGAAATGGTTGAGGAGCACTGTTAAATTTTATTTTTTATTTTTTATTTTTAAAGATGGGCGAGTAGGTATCGGGTACTCGTGAAGCCTGCTGATGCCAGCCACCAATACTTATACCTTGTGTGCTTATTTTTTTGCGCCAAAAAAAAATTAAATTAATCGGACATCAAGAAAGTCCTCCTCAGCAGTAGATACTGTGAGTTTATTATGTCATAAATCCAAAACATTCCACAAAAAGGTCTTTTTTTTTTCAACACAAAATATCAAAATCGAGTTTCTCCGGAACCAATTATGTAAAGTTATCAACAACTGACAAATGTGGAAAATCAACCAATTGTAATTACAGTATTGGCTTATCTGAAAACAAATAACCCCACCCCACCCACAACCCCCAAAAAGTCTCTTCCTATATTATTAAATCTGCTTGAACCCTCTTAAATGTGTGGATTTTCCGCACTTCACTGTCATACTTGTGATGTAATATCCTGTGCTATGCTTCGGGAAAAACAAAAAACAACAACAAAAAAAAAACTAATAAAGGAAAAAAAGTCTGCTACTTTTGCTTATCGTCTCATTTTTCCCTCAGCAAGTTGGCAATAAGCCAGCTTCTCTATTGATTTGGACCACCTCATCTTGTAAAATGAAACCTGAAATTGCTTCCCCCTACACACACACACGCACACCTCTCATCTTTCTTGACTCACTCGCGGGTTGAAACTCGACAAACTTTGCTGCGTTTATTTCACACTTCTTTTTGTCGGGTGCAAAGTGTGTTTTTCCACCCCTGTTGTTTTTCATTTCGTCTTGCGCACTTACAACGTTAGCTGTCACGTCGGGGTTGCACCAACGCACACCCGATTGGCTCTCGATTCCAAATGGATGCGAGTGATCCTTATTTTCTCTCTCACCGAGGTAATAATGAGGAGGCCCCTGCCTGTTAATGAGCTTTTGTGGTCTGCGGTAGTGATGGAGGGTGTCCCTGCTCCAGGAAAGTGGCCTGTGTGATTAGTAAATTGTCCTTAATTAGATAGATGGAAGGGGCCACCGTCAGTGATAAAGCCGAAAGAGCTGTTGAATGATTGTGGGGGGGTTGTCAGGCGAGGCTTATAAAGGCTGAGTGCTCGGAGAGTCTAGTAGCCTTTAATAGACGGTCATTAAGGGCAATTAAAATTGATCAGACGAAGACAGAGCTGTTTTCACCCCTTAAAAATCAGTCCTCTGATTTTTAATACCTAAGTTAACTCCACTTAAAACCGTACACAGGAAAAACAAATGCCACACTCTTCAGTCCACTCTAAAGGTAAGGGAGCAGTAGGGGTTGGGGGGGGGGGGGGTTCTTTGATTTCTGCAATAATACAATCCTTTTTCATGAATATTTCTGACAATAAGTTGCGTCTGGACAATAAATCACACAAAAAAGGAAAAACAAATATGTCACTCCAGAGTGTACGTCAATTTTTTTTTTTGGGGGGGGGGCTGAATTTACAAAAACGAAACTTTGACTCGGGCCCGGGTGTTCCCGTTCACTCGTCGTGGGTACGTTCAGAAATATGGGAAAACGTTAAACCTGAAAGTCCTTGTTGTGGCGTAGAGAGGCCATCTTTTCCCAACTTCCTAACTGATTGTTTTTCGCCCATCGATCGCTCTCTGGTTTTCATGTCGGTCACACAACTCTTAACTAGTCTGAATTTCACAAGCAAAGCCCAAATCTGACACTGAGCACAATTCAGACGTTCAGCTCTCGTTATCGTTTGTTTGAATGAACAACGTGATAGGACACACGGGTAGCAACAACGCTACCCTTTTTGCTAAGGTGCTGTCTTATAGATGGTGCGTCAGCAAATTCGGATGAAATTTCTAATTTACGTTTTAGAAATGTAAATGGGCCGGATGGGAATACGCTTGTCGTGCATTATATGATACTCATATGCGAAAGAAGCAGAGGGTAGAGGTGGGCAAAGCATGTCACCAGATCGAACCACTATTGAGCATGACCCTGCTCATATTTTAACCACAGATAATCAAGAAGCTCCCCTGTTGTTATTCGGCTACGCTGGAGGAGCAAGACGACAATGTGGGTGGAGTGGAAGCCCAAGACGAATGGCAAATATGAGCCAAAGTGAAGAGATTAGATTCATATCGGAACCAGCGTGAAGCCGATCAATCTCCACGATCGCACGTCCGCCTCCTCGCTGACTTTGATTTATGTTGCTGGCAACGTGCAAGCCAGCGAAACGAGAGACAGATTGAACGCTTGTTTATTTTGCAAACGCCCGGACCCCTGTGCAATTAGCCTTTTCCACGATGTGGACCAATGAGATGGGGTAGGCACAACCCTCCTCTCCCGTAAAATACAGGTAGAACATATTTTTATTTGACCTATGTAGAAACTTATAACGGCCATAAAGTTTGGTTAATGTTTGACAAGTTAGCTGGGTGCTAAAGTGTGCCGATCCACTTGGAGTTATATAATGAGGGATGATCTGAGATGTCGTTGTCTCTCTTATCTTTGAGTTGCCTTGCATTTGACATTTTCACTGTTTTATCAAGACCATCAAAATGCTTTTAAAACAAATTTCCCTCTGCACACAGTCTTAACAGAATGCCTTGGCTTTGCTTGGAATGAGAAGGAATCAAGAGGAGATGAGCAGCAGCTATAAAGAGGAATGCATCCAATTGTAATGGCAGGATCTGGGGTAGTTTAGGCTCATCTGTGACCCACAGCTCCAAGAAAACCGCTTTTGGTTCCTTTAGGCTGAGTGTAGAGCAGTTTCCTTTTTATCAAGTCGTATATCAGGTTTTTTCCCAAAGCTTGCCACGCTAAATTTGGGTCCGTGTACCGGGGCTGTATTCAAGTCCAACTTTTAGAGTCCAAGTCAAGTTGGAGTCACAAAGGTCCAAATCCAAATCAAGTTGAAATCCAGATGAGCTCAAGAGTAAAACTTAAGCTAAATACTATTTTCACAACTACAAAATTGGATCACTTTCAATCTGGTCAGCACTCTTCTTAGATGGAATGGAACCCTTTGCTTTGTGAACCGTGTCGATAAACAACAAAAACAATGGTGGCCAATGTCGGGAGAGAGACGAGAATGACATTTTGACCATCTGAGAAATTTAAGATTTTTAATTTAATTTTTTTTTTTTGTGGGAAGACATCATTATTATTCTTTAGGAATAAAAAGATAGTTGCCTTCATTGAGTGAATAAAAATATTTTGCAAGTCAAATGGAAGTCTCAGTCAAATGCCATGGAGTCAAGTCCGAGACGACAACAAAAAAATGTGTAGAGTCTCGACCCGAGTCCAACAGCCCTGGTGCCACCACAGCAGCTAGTGCCTATCTCATGTGCCGCCAGCTTTTTCGGCATGAATGGAGCGGTCGACGGCGCGCTGCTCTCTACTTAGTGCCGTGTGAAAAGGCCTCGAGTTGAGGCAAGGAGACTGCCGTTTTTTTTGCCCTACCAGTTTGCCTTCCAGATGCCTGACCTCAGGTCACTGGTGCACAGCAATTAGTCCACAAAATGGCTGACTACAAATCTCCGGTGGAGGAGAGAGTTTGTCAGGGGGCAGCCCGGCGTGAGTGCTACAACCAGGAATTAAAGACACAGTATTAGCTCGGAGCTATTTTTTTTTTTTCCACAAGGTGAGGAGCAGAACAGGTTGAGGAGGAGGAAGAGGGCGAGGACGCTCGTGCTTCTCACTCGCGCAAGGACCCGTATACTATACAGGCTCCTGTGTCTTGTGTACATATAGTATAAGGAAGTAGTGTTGACTCTGCAATGGAAGTTGGTGAGAATTGCCGAGGTAAGACGAATAAAACCATTTGCATGTAAGGACCAGCCGGAGAGTGCTGAAATCTCTTCCGAGGAAAAGTCAGTTTCCCACGTAGATGTCACTTCTTCATTTCAAGATGCAAAGACTCTTCACAGTAGATGAGCGAGATGTTTGGGATTCATTTTCTGCCTCGCTTTTTGCTTTTTACACAACATTTGGTACACTTTTATAATTTTAGTGATCCATCCACCCGGTTTTAACTCTGCTTGTCATCATCAGATTGAGCTGGAGGCTATCCCAGCTGACTTGGAGAGAAATGGGCTTATATAGAGAAACCATCATTTGCACTCACATTCACACTTGTGGACGATCGATTCACTACATGTTTAAGTAATGACCTACCTCTTTAGAAGACCTCCCCTTCTAACTCTGTTTTATAGTTTGTCTTTTTGGTTGAAAATGACTTGCCTGAACCAGAATCCTGTATCGCATTGTGGGCAAAGGTGGAATTCTGGTCTGCTATTGTGCCTTTTGTTGCTGTAATTCTTTGCGCTGGTGTAAAGAAGCGAAAGATTGATTGCCAAGGCTACTAGTTGTTGTTCATCGAAATTGTTTCACGAAAGACGAAGAAGTATTATTGTGCACTTTAATTTATTTTGAACAAATACTATAACTCAGGCAGTGTTGTTGCTTTTTAAAATAACTGCTTTTTAATGTAAATAAAAAGGGTTCGATTCCGGCTGCGGCCTTCCAATGTGGAGTTTGCATGTTCTCCCCGTGCCTGCGTGGGTTTTCTCCGGGTACTCCAGTTTCATTCCAAAAACAGGCATGGCAGTTTAATGGAACACTTGAAGCTGTCCCTTGGTGTGATTTGCTTTTTACAAAAAAAACAGTGTACTTGTGGCCTTTAAAAAAACCAAAAAAAAAAACTGTCTTTCAAATGCCTCCTGAAAACACATTAAGAAAAAGATGACTCGCCTCAGAGTATTTTTTTCCCCCCTCATTAGAGAAATACTGTCACCCAGTCAAGTCCTTGGCAATAAATAAAGTGCCAACAAATGCACTGGTGACTTACATGCTGTACGGAGGCCAATGAGACAGTAATTTAATGAAGCGAGTGCAGGAACGCTACCTTTTGCGTGGAAACACTCTCTTGCATTAGTGTGATTTGTTAGCGTCGCCGCGGCTTCGCTTCGCCATGCAAATGGCAAAATAAGATAAATGCGGAACGAGAACACCTCCACCGCCGTCTTTGGATGGTGGCAAAGACACGGCGCGACATGATGCATGCATGTTTCCTCTTCCCAAGTTATAACCATTGGCTGATTTGTGAATATTGCTACCCCCCCCTGCTCCACTCCCCCCATCCACCCCCTTTGGTTCAAACCACCATGCGCCGTGAGGCGGAAACTATTCCCAGAAAGCGGCTGCGGGGTTTAGAGGCGGGGGTGGTGGTGTTAATTTATCTCCTGCGTATTAACAGGCAGGGAAAAAAAAAGATCCCGACCTTCTCTTTGCTAAAATAAACACGGGGGGGAGCTGACCTGTGTTGACCTAAAACCTTGAGCGGAACTCCATTGAGCCATAGCGCATCAGTTTTTTTGTGTCACCCTGCAGGGCAACACGGCCCTGCCCTCACAAACGTTTATCCAATGCTACAGAGTCAGTTTTCCCCTTGTGTATAACTTCAGGTCGGGGGGGTCACCCTAACACATACACTAGCCTGCTATATCTGATTCCTCAAGGGCGACAAAAAACTCAGTTGGAGACGCCCCGCCGGCTATATGAGGTCCGTCAAGCAGAACAACAGGGGAATCAATAAAACACCCACCGTTTAAGATGCATCATTGCATTATTTTAAAAAAAAGAGGCTTCTAAGATGCAAGGCCGTGGATGATTATGCAGTAGCTTTGGTCCACGCTTTAAAATGGATTTAAACGTGTGCCTTTTTATTACTGCGGGACCTCACTTTGCCCGTCTTTTCAATCGATGCCTCAGTGTCTCCATCATGATTTGCTGCCTCAACATCGCAAATGCGGTGAAAAATCTGAAGTTAAAGGCTACCGAAGAGCTCTAGTGTTGCAATTTGGAAAAATGTGCCTCAAAACTCAAAGCATCATATCTTCTGAGCAGCAAATTTCAGGTGTCCTTACTCAAGGCCCCGGGGACCAGATCTCTCCCACTAAATGAAAAATGAATTTAAAAATAAATTTCCCTTCATGTTTCTGGCTCTATGGATTTGTTTTCATTTTAGTGGAAGATCTAATCGAAAATTTACCCTGAAATTGAATTGGGTCTCCACGGTAATGGCTTTTCTGAGTATTTATTGTCACCGTACCTATTCCATTTTTTTATACCACTTATCCTCTTTTATTTTACAATTAAAATAAATTATTAGTATGATTGGGGCAGCCCGGTGACCTCACAGTGAAGAGCTTGTGGCTTCAATCCCGGCTTTGGCCTTCCCAGTGTGGAGTTTGCATGTTCTCCCCGGGCCTGCGTGAGTTTTCTCCGGGTACTCCGGTTTGCTCCCACATTCCAAAAACATGCATGGCAGGCTGATTGAACATTCAAATTTGTCCCTAGGTGTGAATGTGGGCGCGGATGGTTGTTCGCCTCTGTGTGCCCTGCGATTGGCTGGCAACCGGTTCAGGGTGTCCCCCGCCGACTGCCCGAAGACGGCTGGGATAGGCTCCAGCACCCCTTGTGAGGATAAAGCGGATCAGACAATGGATGGATGGATTTTGGTTAAATTATCAATTTTGTTGTTTTTTCATACCTGAATGGCAGTCAAACATTTTTGTCGGGTGTGACTGGTTGTCATAGAGACACAAACCAAGTCACGCTCCCCCAGTTGTCGAAAGCAATACTCAATGACACAAACGCTTCATCTGTTGTCCGATAATTTAGTGCTGGTTATAAGTGAAAAATCGATGGCCGTCCTTTGGGAGCAAGAGAGGTTATTTGTTCGTTCTGCGTCTGCCATTGATTGTTTTCAATATCAGCTAATTAAGATCGATGACCTTTTCTCTCTCTTTTTTTTTTTTTTTGTCTGCAATTGCCGGAAATTTCAGTTCAAAATGTCAAATTCTTATAATACACGGACATATGAAAGATGAGAACAATTTTCGAAACTCCAATTCCAGTTGATTTTGTTTAAATTTATTTACTTTAAAAATCTGTTTTCTTGAGGTGGTAAGTTTTTTTTTTTCCCAAGTTTTCACAATTGAAAAAAAAAGAAATCATGAAATATTGCACTCTGTGGCCAATGGAAACTTATCTAGTTTTAGTTTCAGTTCTTGAAGCAAATTTACTGAAATAGGTTTGCAACAACATTCAAATTAACAAGCACTTGTATCGGCAAAATAAATAAATAAATCGATCGAGCTTTGAGGTAGCCAAGCGTTAGCGTCGCATTGCTAAAAGTGCCGCCATTTTGTTGTTTTCAAGCTGAAATGCCAACCATGTCAAGCAAGACCTCAGCGTACCCTATTTAAGTACATGTGAAGTCATTAACCCTCCTCATGTTTGGCTTTTTCTTTGGATTGGTTCAAAAAAAGGGTCCAGTCTCAACAAGGCGCAAGAAGAAAAGTGCAGTTAATAGTTGAACCGCAGTATCAGTCTAATCGTTCTCACTTCTTAAAATAACGCAGACATTTTTTTTGGTTTTCAAGTTTCATGTTGGACTTATGTTTAAAATAAGTCTAAAAAACGACAGTATATTGAAGTATTTGAAAAGGAGGGTGCATAATCCACGTTATTTCGTTTTGGGAGTTTCTCAGATGTTTCAAAATGAAATTCCCTACGAGTGTAGAACACCGTGAGCGTCGACTGCACTACAGAGTCTCTCACTTTGTCTTTTGTCCTCTCCGACACCACTACGTCACTCCATCCCGTCAATTGGAGTGCCAAGGCAGCAGCATGCGACGCAGCATGTTAAATCAAACACATCTCCCTCTCCCGACTTGTTTCCTCCTGCTGCTTGTCGTCTGCTTTTGTTATCTAAACAGCAGGATGCGTTAAAAATAAATTCCTAAGCAAGATTGCTGCCCGCTGGGTGTCAACATAATTCCAGACTAATCTGTGGCTGGAAAACAAGCCTGTGAGCCGTCGGCGGTTGTTATTACGACAAAGTACACACTGTGTGGCTATTCTAATACCTGAGTTGTTTGGATGAAGGCTTTAAGGATGATCCTCAAGGTGCACGGATGACTCTCACAACATGTGAGGAGAGGGCTTTCGAGGTGGTTGGTATTTGTGTGTCGTACAGCGGCGTAGTGGATGGTGTGCGTGCTTCCCTGCGGAGGGTTCCTGGGTTTGACAGTCTGAAGGAGTAAATGGGCTTTCGCTTGAATAAAACAGAATCAGACTCTCAGATGGAATTGAATGAAAATCCATCCAGCCATCCATTTTCCGATCCGCTTATCCTCACCAGGGTCGCGGGGGGGTGTTGGAGCCTATTCCAGCTGTCTTCGAGCAGTAGGCGGGGTTACACCCTGAAACGGTTGCCAGCCAATCGCAGGGCACACAGAGACGAACAACCATCCACGCTCACACCGAGGGACAATTTCGAGTGTTCAATCAGCCTGCAATGCATGTTTTTGGAATGTGGGAGGAAACCGGAGTACCCGGAGAAAACCCACACAGGCCCGGGGAGAACATGCAAACGCCACACAGGGAGGCCGGAACTGGAATTGAACCCGGTACCTCTGGACTGTGAGGTAGAGACTCTAACAACTGGACCACCGGGCCGCCCTAGAATGAAAATAATTGAAATGAAATCCAACCCCCCCACCCCCCCAAAAAAAAACGCAAGGCCAACAGAGTACAATAAATGACGCTGGTGCAAAAACCAGGAAAATGAGTATCACCAAAAATGGTTGCAAAAGGCAAGGATAAATGTAAATAGGTTGTCGTGAAAAGACGACAAGAAATCCAAAACGCGTAAGATATCAAAACCTAGGCTATGCTTAAATAACAAAAATACAGAGGTGAGAAAATTCGTGGCGTAAACAAGAAAGAATGTCAAGCTAATTCAACACTTGAGCAACACTTGATCATGAGCAAGATGAGGAATAATCAGAGAACGAAAACTTGATAACTCGGGCAGTCCTTATATGCAACCCCTATTGTGATGCGTGACAGGTGCGCTGCTGGACGGAACCGCCCACCACTCCACCTGGAACAGAAACCAAAACAGAACAGAGTCATGACAACTCCAACACAGTCCACAAGTGTTGTGGATCGAATACCCAACCTTCGGGTTGGGAGATGACTATTTTACTACTTGAGCTGGTGTTGGTCAAGTAGGCCTTCCTCAGTCCCAACCACTGCAGTGTAGAGAGAGAGTGTGAGACAGAGAGAGACTTATTCAAAGTATACATTTCAAATTTCAATACTTTTGTTTAAAAAAAAAAAATAAAAATCTCCCGGCAGTCTTCTTTATTTTGATGTCTTTAATGGATTGGCTTATATCTCAACCCGAGCACAAATCTCTCATGCAAGCGTCAGGTGTGCATTGTCGGGTTATTGGCGGGTTACTCTCTCACCAACCTGCAATCAATGATGAGTCTGATATGCGCGTTGGCTTTCGGTGACAAGTTTCACCTTTAACAAGCGCAACAATGCAGCGTCGCTGAAGCATGCACGGTACCCTTACGATACAGAATGTCTTTCCATACTTATTTGTCATGTCCTTGTTTATCGTAGTTGCTTGTTATTGATGATACTAGGGTAGCCTATACTACCGGAGACAAATTCCTTGTGTGTTCTACATATTTGGCCAATAAAGAGGATTTTGATTCTGAAAATAAAAAATAAAAAAAGAATGGCAGTGGATGGCAACACACATTAGGTTCCGTTGTAGTGGTTGATGCACAGCTGTGACATTAAGATGAATCCACTCTCGTAATCGCTAGTCCTGAAATTGTTCAAGAATTCAAACTTCAAGCGATAGGTCCCCCCCCCCCCCCTAAATTTCCACGGGAGCTTTTTCAAACCACAAAGGGTCATTTATCAGAGTGTCTCCGATTTTAGTCTATTGATTTCAAATGACACCAAAAACAATCCGCCACCATGCCTCAGGTAAAAATCATTGAGTGGTACCTCCATGTTCCTTATCGACGGTCTGTTCGTCATGATTATCCTCTTTCGAAGGAAGGGCCCTACTGATTTCCAATCTTATCCCACAAAAGATGCCTCTGCATCCCTGCAAATCGTCTATTGATTACAACGGATGTCAGAAACACTACGGCCAGGATGCCTGCGGTCAATCAGATCTTTGCGTGGCAGGTCTCTATTCACCGGAAATTTATTTTTAGCGTTGATTTTCCTCTAAGGAAGCAGGAATCCGGCTATGAAATTTGAATTATATCAAAAACAACATTGTCGGAAAGCCCGTCATCCGAGGTAACATGTTCAGCAAGGTCGTCAGCCACGGCTACAAATGTAAAACGTCAACCGGAGCGCGATCCAAACACCAAATGTTAAAACGAATCAACTTAATCATCCCAGAATGAACATAATGCATCACATAAAGTCCCCATAAAACACTCGATGCACCAGAGGAGCCTCTTCTGCTGACAAATGGCCCATGACGTTAACATATGCCTCAGCCCTCCAGCACATGTAGCGCTCGATGTAAATCCAACACCAATATTTGTGTTTTGTTGTTGTGTTTTTTCTCAAACAAAACTTGAGATCATCCTTAAAAAAACTTGTAAAATGATTTCAGAAATGTTTCTGAAATCTATTGTAGATGTTGAAAGACAATGTAGTTCAGTGGTACCTCTACTTGCGAAATTAATGTTATGGAAAATTTTCTGACCCAGAAAATTTTGTCAGTGGAGACGCATTTTCCATGTAAATGCCATAATCCGTTCCAAGCCCGCACACATTCAGACATACTTGTTTTATACAGCTTAAAAATGCATCAAAATATGCATCACATACGGTAGAGGTCCCTCTTAACCAATGGGATACCAGGATGATGCTCGGTAGTAGCCAATGGCAGAGCAGCTTGAAGTGCGTTGCGTTCAGGAAACTCTGAGCTGCGAGGAGCAGCCCATACTATATTTTTACTGTTCATATCTTGAAATTTCTTTTGTAACGAGAGGCAATATTTTCGTGTTTCGTAACTTGAACATTTTCTATGAAGAGATGTTCGTAAGTAGAGGTACCACTGCACTCAGATGTGAAGATAGTTATATATGTATATGCCGACACACCAAAAAGTGGCGTGGCCGCATCAGAGCGCCTCGTTGGCATCGAGTGTCGTACAAAGATAGATGGGTGTGGAATAATACGTATAAAAGTTGAACTTGAGAACATCTCATCGTCGGCCAGAAGTGCGCTCACCCTGAAAAGCAGTGAAAACCACTGGCTAATTTCATCCTCATCAATAATTTTCAGAAACGGGCAGATCAAAAAAAAAAGATTGACTAGGGTGTTTAATTTCACACTTGACGGGTGGGGAGGCACTCCAGAGACACAAGCATTGTAGTACACAAAATAAAAAGTTAATTTTTCCGGAACATGTTCCCTTCCGCAGTCAGTTTTAATAGAACGATAATTAGCTTGAAAATCAAAAACACAGCTTTTTACAAGACAATGTGGATTGCCTGAAAAGCAACAGCGGGTGTTTTATCATGCAAAGCTACACACCCCAATGTGCTATTATTATCCCTGGCCATGTTCCCACATGAATTAAAGATGCAGTTAATAATTTATCGTCTCCAAGCGAGATGTTTTGGTTGGCTTCCCTGCGGTTTTTGACCACTAAGCGTTCGCTTTGAAGCCTCCACCTGTGCGCTTTGCATGTCGACACAGCCGGACCGACCGCTGTCAGTCCTGCCACCACGAGACACGACATCCGGTGACATTGATTCGTAGTATCGTCGAATCGTCTAATTGCTCCCAAATCGGGACCTATAGATTCTCAGCAGACAGCGAGTGATGGGTTTGTGTATCAAAATCTCACCGTGCGTTCCAGGGATCACAGCTCGGAATGCATTTCTATTACGTTTCCCATATGATAAAGGTGCTACCCTGTTGCCTTGGTGACGGAAAGCCAGCGTTGGGATAAAGATGTCTCTTCCTCCAGCATGTGATGAGCCCCACTCAACTGTCTTAATCCGAAGCTTTGCATCCATTAAATGCGATTCTGATCTCTCTCTCTCTCTCTCTCTCTGCTTTATGAATTGTGGCTTCTCAGCCATGGCCTCGCTTGTTAGTTGATGCAACGGGTGGAAAAAAGTTTCTGGGGAGGAAGACGGTGTACTCGGATAAACGTCGAGTAAGTACAGAGAGAACTCCACAGAGCGGGAATTTCAACCGTGGTCTCCTAACTGTGAGGCAAAGGGGCGATGCCATAGTAACACTTAATAAATTGTGTACTCACAATTGATGCTGGGCTTATTCTTCGTGTTGTTCATAGACTGGGACTAAAAACTGTAAGTCCAAAGGAAGTTTCCTGGTTTTACGGGGGTCCCAGTGCGCTTCCGTCATCTCGATCGTTAAGTCCAAGGCGGTCGTCTCGGTTGTCGTTGTTTTTTTGTTATTTTTTTTTTTTTAGATTAGGCTTTTCATTGTCTTGTCATTCTGACGATATCAAGCATGTTTGATTTGATCACAAGTCTTTCAGTCTTTGCCGTAGCGTGACACAACCAACACCCGAGAGATGAGCGCTCACGAAACCGAAAGCTGGCGATCTGTCACGAGAGTGTGAACCCGCAAATTTCCCAGTCGTTGTAGAATATCAATCGACGCATGACTGTGTATGTAGTGTATTCTGTGGCGATGACGCAATGATGTCCAGTAAGACTGGCCGGTGACAAATACAATCAACTCAAGTCCAACTGTGGTCCGAGAACTCTGAGAACATGAACTAAAGAAGGCAACCCCCCGATGTGGACGCAGTCTAAAGTTAAATGACCATTTTTATTCTTTACTCTTTGTTTTTTACATAATGCACAACTCTCATTTATTGTGCCATAATCTAATTGTAACATATATTTGTTCCGTATTTTGATGATTTCGTCTGCTTGCTAAAATTTTGTGGGGGCTTGGAACGGATTAGGGCATTTACATGGAAAACGCGTCTCTACTTACAAAATGTTCTCGTTAAGAAATTTCTTCTAGAGTATATTCATTTCGTAAGTATCGTTACGACTGTGTTGGTAGTGTTTCCTGTCTGTCAAATGTAAACAAACGATGTGCATTCAGCGTCATGTTTCTTGCTAGCAATGCTAGTAAATGACGTCGCTATGCAATGTGCGAAGTGAGTCATTCGTCCCGAGTGGAATTGAGAAGGGTATCGTCGATGTGTTCACAAAAGCGGCAACTTTTTAAGTCCTTTCTTGAAAGCGATGCGGCGTTTTTACCCGGCACACCTGCAGGCCTGCCAGTTTACAGCCTGGCTATCGCTGTATTTCCACACTTGCCTGAAGGTTATACCTTGAGGTTTTAGGGGAGCTTAAATATCAGTTTGTCAGAAACGCAATTGAAGCAGGCTCAAAATACAGCCATCACAGCGAGGACGGATCGGCTCACCGTGCCTTGTGATGTGAGGCCCATTAACTGAGGGAATGAACACGGTGGCGGGCTTGTTTCTACCTGAGCGGGCAAAAGGGCTGTCCGGTTGATGAACGACTGGTGGAGACTGGGAAAGGACATCGAGGAGACTGGAAGGCCGTTGATATAAATTTGATATAAACCATAGCAGCGCAGACAGTGAATTAATTGAAGTGTTTTAAACTTATATAAATACATGCAAATAAACAAAGAAATGATCCCCTCCAACCCCCAGATCTTTGTGGGGGCTGAAATGGACCTTGGGTCCCAGGTAGCTTGAACCCTGATTAAAACACACACACACACCACATTTTAAACTGACAAGCATATGGCAGCTAACCGGTGGACCAACTAGAAACGCTAACAGCTTTCTTCGCTTCAGTGCTCCTTCTTGTTATAAGCAAAAGATGGGACTCAAATATTTGACAAAGAAAATCCACTTCAGTCTCGTCAGAGTCCTATCAATCTATTGGTGACCGGGGAGGGGGGGAAGGAAGTAGCAACATACCAAAATGAAATCGGCAACAATCGCTGAACAAGGTCTAACAAAAGAATAGGTGTGTTGTTGTCGGGTTGCGGTTAATTCATAAATACACCTATTTGTGTTTTTTTTCCCCCTTTGGAGTCTATCCACAGCTATTTGTCATTTTATTTATTTATCAATTTATTTATGTGTGCTTTCAGAATTGCCCTCAGATTCAGAAATATATTCTACAAGATACACCGATTTTTTTCGATAAAAAGGACAGAAGTATGCTGAAGTGATACATCACGACTAAGAGACAAGCTTTGTATTTTTGGGACGAGCTAAATTTAATCCGGGTTGTGAGTGGAAGTTATGCCGACTCTCTGTGCATGTACACACACTTGAATAGCACTGCCCCCCCCAAAAAAAAAACATGTGGAAACCATTTATTTTTACGGGGAACATAAGACCAGCTTTTATTGAAATGAGCTTGAAGTGGTTTTGGGTGATATTAATGTAGGCAATTCAAAACATTTGTTAAATTTGCATTCAACTATTGATATCAACCGTGCCATTATCAATGCTAGTTTTGCTAGCTGCTCTATGGTGTCTCAACTCAAACTTATGTCATAACGATAGCATGCAATTGAGGGGGCGGGGGGGATCATCAGATGAATGAAAGCGCCACTTGCAGAACACTCACCAGTTCGCCATGTAAAACCTGCAACTGCAAAGTGCCCGGGAAGAGCTTTTCTCAGTTCCAATGCACTTTCCAAAGCGCATCACTCACTCGGCACAGCCCATCGAGTGGCGCTGCTTGACCGCAGGCAGAGGGCTACTGTATCGGTCTCGCTTCGCGGATGATGAGATGGGCCATTTGGGTGACTGATGAGCGTCTTAACCTCAGGGGTCACTGATTGCCGCGTCACATTGGAATGGCCGTTTCTCCGCGCCAGCTAATAATGGACATTGTCAGCACATTCTGGGGCTCTTGTATTTCTTTTTCCATGTCGAGAGCACATTGAATTTGACCCGAGTGTCCACATCAACTACCGAGCTCCAAAAAAAAAAGAATTAAAAGATACTGGCTCAGACCTGCACCTTGATTGCAATTGAACTTTGCAGCTCAGGTCAAGATGGTACGTTTAGCAAAAGTGGAGCATGATTTGCAAACATTAACCATTCCAGGAGATGATTTCATTATTATTTTCATGATCATTGAGCCCGTCCATAAATTCCTCCTAATCCCCATTTAAATGTATCAGCTTTGTAAAGTCCTGAAATTTTCCAACCCTACTTCTGCATACAAGCCGCACGACGAGCAATGCCAGTCCCATTTTTCCACGATGCTGTTGCAAAAAGAGGTTCATCCCTCCCGACATGACCTGCTCATGTCACTTTTTGGGCTTTTATGATTGCCTAGCAACAGCAGAAAGCTCTCTCCTTGTTGATTCTTGAGGACGTTTTTATACGGATGGCGGAGCAGAGCGCTAGATAGTATTAGCCATAATGGTTGCCGTGTGATGTAGCTTTCTGTTTGGCTCCACTCCAGGCAGTCGAGCAAAATTAAAGCCCAGAAAATCGGATTACGGGTGTCCCCCGGGAGGGACGAGATGCCCGCCAGCCCCAGTTGATGAGCAGCGCTCATCTACTCTATTCAGCGATAGCTGGGAGGCCAATTTGTTAACAATTATTGCTCGTTAGCGGGGCTTCCCGCTCGTCAGAGAAAATTTCACGGCGGAGAGAATAACTGTGAAGGTATAGCAATTATTGCAGTTTGCGAGGAGTTGTTAGCCGATGTGGATTTTTCTCTGAAATCCATATATGCCATTTGCCGCCATTACCGCCGACACCTGTGGTGTCGGCCACGTTTATAAATATGCAATAAGCCGTTTCCCCCCCAATTATTTTCAACCCCGTGTCAGCTTTAACGAACAAGGTCAATTCAAGTTTGGTTGTTGGGACCATTGGGGTGCTGCAGCGCTGTGCTACTTGATGACCTAATCCAGCCCTGAAGATGTGTGCTTGCCTTCAAACATAAAATGCCTTGATTGAAGTTTAGACTTTTTTTTTCTTTCAACTGACATTTTTCTCAGCTGCTTGACAACTGATAGTCGAATTATTTGTGCTTGAGGGGGAAAAAAAAGCCAAAAAACGTCGGTGCATCTCAATAAACCAGAATGGTGTGGACAATTTTTATTCCAGTAGTTTAAACAAATGGAAACATATCTACAGTTTAGACAGAATTTGGGGATTTCAATCGCTGTAACATAATCGTCAGAATTTTTTAATCATGAAAAATTTCACTCGGTGTACATTAAAACTGCATATGTTTTTCCACAATTATTCTAATGTTTGTATCCAGTTTTTGAAACTTTCACCCCCCGCCAAAAAAAACCTAGTGTAGAGTAACTTCGTAGTTAGACACAAACACAAATAAATTCAAAATTCAAATAATCATTCCCCCCATTACACAAAAGACAGCATTCATATTAATATTGTCCATCGGTTTTCATCCACCGAAAAAGGCGGCCATTTTGCTTCTTGCAAAAAATATGGGCGAGGGAAATATATTTTTGGTTTTCATATGGTTTCCGTAGGAGGACAAACATGACACAAACATTCGTAACGTTTTCCAATGCTGTAAAAATGTGGAGAATAAACGTTACATTTCAACCATGTAATTCAGACTCACTAACACATTTCAAATCCCGCCTCAAAACACATCTGTTTCGACAAGCCTATTCACTCAGACCATAAAGCCATGATTTTATTTATTTGTTTTTGTTGTATTTTTTCTTATCTTATTTGATGTTGTTTTTAACATTGTACTCGTGATTTTAACTGCTTGTTGTAAGGTGTCCTTGAGTTTGTAGAAAGGCGCCCACAAATAAAATGTATTATTATTATTATTATTATTAACATTTCTGTCAACGAGGATATGAGTCATAGCCTGCGACAAACGTTTCTATTTGCATGGGTGTCTGTTGTAAAGAAAAATGTACAGTTCACTGAGCGTACTGGCAAAGAATGGGAATGTGGCAAGCATTTATAAAGGGTACACGTGAGCTACGATAGTTAACACGCTGCAAAGTGCGTCCCGTGCTTCCGCGTCAGGTCTCAACGAAGGTAGACGGTGATTTTCACAAACTCATGTGTCTACTTTATCTTTCTGCTTCGTTCATCTTAGGGGCTTTCGTGATTGTTGCTCATCATGGTATACGTGTGTAAGTGTGTGCGTATGCACGCGTGAGCTAACTGGTTGATCTTGGGAGGCTGGTTGATTGAAAAGTAAATCTTCGGTCCAAAATGGTTGGGCACCCCTGCTCCCCAGATGCACTGAAGGTTCATTTTGTAGCCAACGTACTCATTTTGATAATAAGCGAATATAGATACCTACAGCATGTGTTGCCTTCCATTGTAAGGCGTGTATAAGGTTTTAAATTTTTTGCGGCTCCAGACATCTTTGTTTTTTAGGTGTTTTTTTTTTTTTGGTCCAAAATGGCTCTTTCAACATTTTGGGTTGCCGACCCCTGCGATAGATAATCCGCTTGTGAAGCAGTCGAGTCAGTGAAGTCAATGAAAAGCTCCTCACGCAAAAGAGCCTCGCCATCAAACTGCGCATCAGTCGTCAGGTTCCCACTCCCTCATCCCCTCTGACTCCGCCTCATCCACTCCCGTCCCCGCCCTCCCTCCCATCACCCGCCAATCCCTCCGCCTGAGCCACCTGCCTTATTATTCATGAGCCGCGAGCGTCGTCGTCATCCCGCCCCCCCCATACGGAGGAGCGTCCCTCGCCGTAGCCACAACTCCGGCGTGCCAGCGCGCGTGCGAGCCGAGCGCAGCACAAGGCGGCGGATGCTGAAGCTGCGCGCACCTCCCCAGAAGATGCTGGCTGAGGAGTGACGGATGAGAAGCAGCGCGGCGTGGACCCCCAACTGCCCCCTCTCCCCCTTCGTGTCCGTCACCGGGGAGAACTGGCCGCTCGCTCGACAACTATAATGGGCTGCAATCTGTGCACTTTACAGAAGCGCGAGGAACACTACAAGCTGCTGTATGAGATTGCACAGGTGAGCTGCTGCTGCTGCTTGTTGTCGGTGGGGGCGAATGAATGACTGCTTCCAATGAAACACGAAAGAGAGCAAGAGAGAGAGAGTGTGTGAGTCTTCTTTACTGGCCAGCGGAGCTGATGAGAGTTCATTCATCGTGCTGTGCTGAGAGAGCAACTTTTTCTTTTCTGGAATAACAGCCACCCCAAGGCGTCCGGGAACATTCCCACGGTGGCGTCGTGTGAATTTGTCACGCCTCGCTTCAGGGGTGTTTGAACCCCACACCCCACCTCCAAAGGCTGCCTGCAATGACACGTTACCTGTGTCATGACAGTGTTGATTTTAATGCGGAGAAACTGGAAGGGCGCGAGGACCTCTTGGCGGGTCTTTGACTCTTACTCTCATGCGTGAAACAATCCATCAGTTCTGCCAGTTGTTTTGCTTTGTGTTCAAGGTGATCAGGCAAAGTGTTTGGGATTCTCACTCGAATAGATCCATCCCTGCATTTCCAAGCACTTAATTGAGGATAATCGTTGTGACATTCTCACAAATGAGACCTCGACACGGAGCAGAAAGTGGAGGGGACCCGCTTTTATCTTTATTCACCTTTTACAAAGAGAAATGTGGCTTTCTATTTGCATATCTCGAAAAGCTTTACATAATACCAATGTACTCTAAAGTTCCAGGCAAGTGCAGTTAAATAGGACAAGGATTTCTTGGTCCAAATTCCAACAACATATTTAAATAGATGTAGATTTCATGACAAATTTGGGCTCTAATTCTTGGCCCCTGGGGGGACACCTAGAATGGTTGTAAATTGTGTGTGTGTGGGGGGGGGGGGGGGGGGATGTCAACTTTAAACTCAATTTTTATTCTTATATATTTATTGAGTTAGTTGCATTTTAGCCATTTCTTGAAAAGAAAAGTAAAATGCTTGTGCTCCACTTTTTTTCTCCACCACATCGTACTTGAAATATTGCAAAAACCAAAAAAAAAAAAAAATCTTACAACGAGGCACTCGCAAATCAAGATGGCCTACTGTCGTAATTGAATGTTACTCTTGGCATATACGATACAGTTTAATGGTGGCTAGTGAGGTAAGACCAGGTTTCTACTAAGCTAACAAGGGACCAGTGAAATTTACCCACCGGTTACTTGCGTTATTAAAACAAAGAAATTGGCTCTTTGGCTTTGTGTCTTTTGAACAAATGGTCTTATGTGGAATAACAGTATATGCCAATAGAGAGAAATATCATGACATGATTTTTTTTTTTACTACTTAATAGTGCATTCAGGAAAATCATCAAAGTGGACTTGCAAGGTTTTCTCTGGACAGTTATTGTATGTAGTCCACTATTTTAATCTACGGCTGCAGACGCGCCGGTCGCTATTCATATGCAATGCAAAATAGCTCAAGGATGGTGTGTGTTTGTGGCACGTCTAATACACAACCAAGCGCTCACCTACCCACCTCCGCCGCCTCTCAGCCACCGTGTTCAAGTGGCGGGCTAATAACTGTGAAGCAGCCCCCGTTCCTTCGCCTTCTCTCTTCGTAGCGCCTTCCTTCACGCCACTGTGATCACAGCTCTCATTAGCCGTTTTATACAACCGCCCCGCGCATTAATTAAACGGGGGTGGAGGGGAATATCCTGCGCGAAGCATCGCTGTGAGTGGATACGGAGGCGGCAAACAAAAGATGGCTCAACCGCTGCCTGCCTGCGCAACTTGATGCGCTGCCAAAACTCGGGCCAGTCATGGCTATTGTTGTTCACTTTGCAAGTGTGCACGAGGCGGTTCATTTTGGAAGAATTGAATGTCTCATCCGCTGGGGGTCTATTAACGATGCAAACAGTGTATGGATTGAAGTATTGGGACACAAGACATTGGTAGTGTCTGCGTTTAATGTACAGTACATGGCTGACTTCTCGCCTTTAGAGATCGTAAATATTGAACAAATTCAGAATATTTCTCAAGCAGATCGCCTAGTAATAAATTTTGACTAGGGATGTATGATAACACCCCCCCCCCCCCCCCCACCCTTCCCGCTCCTCACTGGTACAGGTACAGGTAACCTAACTTCTCCAGTGCGATACCAGTACCGATAACCGATAACTTCTCCAGACCGACACCAGTTCCTATAACCGATTTTCTTTAAATTTTTTGTGTACCATAAATATGTGTGTATCAGTTCTTGCTTCTGAAAAGATTAAGACTTTTCAATCCGGCTTCCAACCACTGTAGCGGGGTAAAATGATATCAAGAAGCGATCAGCGACAACACGCAGTCGCATGATTTGCTACCTTTTGAACCAGGGGTGGACAATAATTTTTTGCATAGGGCCACATGAGAACTAGAAAATATTATGGAGGGCCGGATCAAAAGGGTGAACTAAATTTGACATCATATTAATCGGATTTCTTTATTTAAAAAACAGTATTTTGCATTTTTTGGCACGTTTTTCAGACTTTAAGAGTACATTATTCCGTCGTATCGAACGGGATTTGCTTGACTTGGCGCTACTGTGGGCTTCCGTATCGTCTCCCCCTTCCTCCCAATGCTCTGCAACTTCAAGTAACTGTGCCACCTGGCGTTGAAATGCCTCTCATTACAAGTCCAAATGAAATGAATGCAGCCATTGACATCGAACCTTAATTGCGTACCAACCTTCGGCGGGCCGGATTAAAAAGACAAACTGGCCGGATTTGGCCCGCGGGCCGTAGTTTGCCCACCACTGTTTTAAACTCTAGTCACTTCAGACCATGAGACGATGAGCAATCTCAAAAGTTCTGATGCGTATCACAGTACCTTTGAATAAAGTTGGTCGTGTTTTGTGATCACCCCTGCTAGTGATGAGGCGGATCACATTATTGGCCTAAATTGCAGGTATCTGACCAATACAAATGACCACATTTTTATTTTCCCACCTCCAATATCAGTCCAATAATCATCGGTCTGATTGTTATTGTGCATACTTACCCCTCTTAACCCGCACCGCACGATAATCGATCAGAATTATCTTTAGCGTACTCTGCTTGACCAGTACAATTCCACGCTTCCAACTTTATGGGGACTGTTTGGAGAAAGAACATTTGTTACGCATTGTGCAAAGCCAGGAAGTCTTGGATGACAAAAGATTTTCCCCAGAAGAATGTACAGTGTGATGAGAAACCGACACCCACTACCCATTGTACAGAATATTTCTCCATAGTATCTCGCAGACAAAAGGCAGTCAAAGCAGTATAAAACCTGGCATTTGAGAGCAGCATCTCTCCTCCGCAAAGCGCGTACCCTCCAAGCACACAGTGTGCTAGCAGGTAGCCTTTTGTGGCGAACCGGCAACCGGGATTAGATCCACTAGGTGGGGGTTAGGCCGAAGAGGTGGCTCACTGGTGGGAGAAGATCTCAGCCGAGTCCGTCCGCCCGCTGATACGCTGAGCCGCTTTCGACGGGAGTCACAACATCAGCATCTTCTCTCCGATCGCCCACTGTGAGGGCCAAAGCTGCCAAGATGCAGCGGGATACAGATTGTGTGGTGAAAAGGGAGGAAGTGGCTCTTGGTAAAAAGCTACTCTTCAGTAAAGTCAAAGGGCTAGGCGAGAACCCCTAGTTCTTACCAAGACATTTTGGACAATTCTCTGCTTCCAAATCTGTGGAAACGGTTTGGCAAAGTGCTCCAGTTGTCATTTTGCTAGCGTTTGGGTTTCATTTTAGCGGTAACCGAGAAGTGCCACCTTTACCTCCGTCAAGAGTGACACAATGTAGACCGATATGAAAGAGAAATCTGGGCATTTTTCAAAATAAAACATCTTTCAGGTTGTGAAATGAATAAAACGGAAGCACTAAATGACCCGCGGAACCGTACCGGTGTTGGGGACCGTTGATTTAGGAGACACTTTAAAGAATCATCCACACATTTGTCTGAAAAGACCGCAAGCTTCTTAATTTGCTTTTGTTAAGTTTCAAATCACAATCGTAAGGCTTTGTGTTGACCACACACATCAGGGTGTGCGGCAATAAATATTGAACAGGTTTAATAATTACGATTGTAGGCCCACATGATTTTTCTGATTAAATCGGGGAGATGGGGGAGGGGGGGTATTCTTAACAGACCCACACTAATGGATAATCAGTCAGGATGATGTGAGAATGTGGCATATTATGATTTTAAACGTATGGAAGGGAAAAATGCTCAAGTTTGACCCGATTTTCTGCATGTGTGCACTCCGATGAAGTGATCTCTAGAAGTGTTGCAGGAGGCAACACGCATCATGACCTAATCCTCACTTCTCTGTCCAACTGTCTCAGTTTCATATTTTTTTTAAAAAATATATGTACAATGTCTTCTACTCAGATACCTATAAAGAGGCGCACCGTCTTCCCTGCCGATTCTGCGGCGTTGGTGCAATGTGTAAATGCAAATGAGGCAGATTTGGTTTTGCCGGCGTCACAGCGTGACCGACTGCCCCTTGATTCGGCTAGCAGAAGTCGGTCACGGCGGTTGGTTCACTGCCGCCGTCATCCCTTTTCCCACACGAGCACAGACAGTTTTGATTCCACCCCCCACGCCCCCTCCCCATTCCCATTCCCTCTTGCCTGACCCAATGAGTGCTGGAAGATTTATGACTTGCTGGCTCCTTCCCATTGCGTCCTCGCTGTTCTCATGACCGTGGGTGTTCTACATGGAAGCGTGTGCACCTTTTTTCAGCGGGGCCTGCAAATCTCCATCTTGCCGAGAGTATTTTTTATTTTTTTTACAGCATAGGATCCTCCCTCTCCCGCCTCAACACAAACACCAATCTTTTCGTGAAACCACCAAATGTGAAGGGGTTTTGTTTTTCTAAATTCATTCATTCATTCATCTTCCGTACCGCTTGATCCTCACTAGGGTCGCGGGGGGTGCTGGAGCCCATCCCAGCCGTCTCCGGGCAGTAGGCGGGGGACACCCTGAATCGGTTGCCAGCCAATCACAGGGCGAACAACCATCCACGCTCACACTCACACCTAGGGACAATTTAGAGTGTTCAATCAGCCTGCCATGCATATTTGTGGAATGTGGGAGGAAACCGGAGCACCCGGAGAAAACCCACGCAGGCCCGGGGAGAATATGCAAACTCCACACAGGAAGGCCGGAGTTGGAATCGAACCCGGTACCTCTGCACTGTGAAGCCGACGTGCTAACCACTGGACTACCGGGCCGCCGACTTTCTAAATTGAATTTTTTTTTTTTTTGTGATGGGAGTTCAGAACTAAATTTCAGCAAAACTTTGTGTAGCCGTACCAAGAAAGAACCTTATCAAATGTATAGCCTGCAAACGGAATTACTCCAGACTGAGTTACGATTTGGTAAATTATACAAATAGGTACGGCCGTGATGCTGAAGACCAGCCCATAAACACAAAATTAACATATTTTCCCGAAATTCCCGATGAGCACCCCGCCCTTGGCGCTACAGTATTCGACATAACATTATTATTTATTCCTTGGTGAGTCTTGTCCTTCTCCTGCCAAAGACGGTCATGCACGTCATGACGTGGGTGCCGCCCAGTGTTCGGACGCAGACGCTACAGTTGAATTCAAACGGTAACCTAAATGTGACGTGAAGTGCTGCTGTCTTCAATTTCATTCTTTGCGCTTCACTGTATTCCTTGAGAATAAGTTGTGCAACCACATATTTTGATTGGGGCTTTTCCCTGCAACTGGTTATTTGTGTTTTCATTCATTCATTCATTTTCCAATCCGCTTATCCTCACAAGGGTGGCGGGGGGTGCTGGAGCCTATCCCAGCTGTCTGTGGGTACTAGATGGAGGACGCCCTGAACCGGTTGCCAGCCAGTCGCGGGATATTTATGTTCCATGGTATTTATTTAATTTAGGTCATTGTATTTATTGTGTGTTATCTAAATATGTCTTTTATGAACAAATGGAAGAAAATTGCCATTAATTTCAGGAAAAAGTGTTCTATTAGGGATACATAGGTGACCAAAAAGGATTTTTTATTATTATTATTATTATTATTTTAAATTTACAGTCGATTAATGCTGTTTACGGAAAGCAGCGACAAGTCCGGCCTGCAAACAGCAAAAATCCGCCTAATTTTGACGGCAATTGCATTTCATTCTTGTTTTATAAATGTTACATAACATGATTTCACCGGTCCACTTGGGAATAGATTTTCCTGTGGCTCCTGAGCTAAAATGAGTTTGAAATTGCCTTTTTTTTTTTTTTTAAATTTATGAAGCATCATTATCGACCCAAGTTCGGCGGCTCGCCAGCACGTTCAGCCAGACTCTTACAGCTTATTTTCTCTGACAGTTCAGCTAACAAACTGGAGTTGATTCGCTGTCTGCTCTCGCTTAGCTCCATCATGCCCGTAGTGTTTGGTGTTTGCGCTACCCCCCCCCCCCCATCCCAAACCGTCCTGTGTGTGTGTCGCACGTCTTGTTTGGACTCGTGAAGCTCAGTGATGTGTGTCTTTTTTGGGCTCTAATTAGCAGGATGACAGATGTTGATAAGAGCCGCAACACAGTACTTTAAACGTGTGCGGGGAATTGAGCAAAAAAAATAAAAAATATAAAAAAACGTTTATTTTTGCCTCACATTACATGATCCACAGTCATTTGTAACACGAGCTCTTTCCAAAAGTATTCAAGTGCACTGTCAGAACTTAAGTCGACATGAGCCGCATGTCGACAGCCAGGTAATTTATTTTTCAAGGCTGAGCCTCGCTTCCTTGCCACTCGATCTGCATCGCGCAAAGCTGCCTGTTATGAGTCTTATTAGACGAGCAGGACGCTTCTCTGTTACGTTTGAGAAATAAATGGGTGGCAGCTTCACAGCTCAATGAGGCACAACAGTCCCCCTGATAACATGCTGGTTGCATGCCGATGAGGCACCCGCGGACGCAGTCTGTATAGATCGGCATGAAACCACACCGCACTCCCAGTCAGAGCGAAAGCTGTGCAAATCACCGACTCCCGTATAAACATGTTTTTGTGCCTCAATTAATAAATACTCCAAAAACTAAAAAAAACCAAAACACTTGATTCGTTTCAAAATAATGGCCCGAAGAGGCGTGAGCTTTTTTTAACCCTTTGAGGGTTACTACAGCGGACAGCTTATCATGTTATCAGGTTATAGGGTGCGTGAAAGGGTTATTAGCCACTCAGCAGAACAAAATCATGAAACAAAGACTCTGGAGCTTGCACGAACAAACCCAGCTAAAATTCCTTCACACCAATCACTACTTTTCTATGAACCAGTGATTCGGTGGGGGTCTCGTCACATTTTAGGGCGTTACAGAGAGAGCGCAGAAACCACAAGCAAGAGTTTTTCACGGCGAAGTTGAGAATAGGTTACACAGAAAATAAAATTAGGCAGGGTTCACTGTAGAAGGTCCAAAGGGAACTTTGCGGATCTGCCGCTTGCTCATCTGACACCACTGGTGGCCATGTGTGTAATGGATATGCATGTTTGAAAAGGCTGAGCAGCTATCAGCAGCAGCCGGCTCTCCTTTAACATGGCCCAGAGACGCAGGGGGACGCTGACTTTGTGTTACCAGTGCTTGGAAGTTTGCTAGTATCATCGACTCAACTCGACTGTGTTTAGAGTGCACTTTAAAACAACCACAGCTGTGTACAAAGTGCTGTACGCGGAGCAAAAATAATTGATACAAGTCAAGTCAAGTCAACAGTATTTATAGAGCACTTTCAAACAGCCATCGCTGCATACAAAGTGCTGTACATGGAGCAATTTAACATGCACAATAAACAGTAAGACAAATCTGTAAAAAAGGCGGTAAAAAGCACCAAACAGTAAAAGCAAGAACAAATCTAAGTCATGCTGAGTCGAATGCCAAAGAATACAAGTGAGTTTTGAGGCGGGTTTTGAAGATGGGCAGCGAGGAGACTTGCCGAATGTTCAGTGGGAAGTCATTCCAGAGAGAGGGACCAGCAACAGAAAAGGCTCGATCCCCTCTGAGCCTCAGTTTAGTTCTTGGTACTTCTAATAATGTCTGGTCCACAGACCTGAGGCGCCGGGCGGGTGTGTAGGGGAGGTAAGGTGGCGCGAGATTATTCAGAGATTTGAAAACAAATAAGTGGATCTTGAAAATAACTCTTAATAATATTAATATTAAAATAATATTGTTGTAATACAACAATAATAAAGACAGTAGAAAGCACATTATCAGTTAAAAAAAAAGTAGAAAAGCACATTAACAGTTAAAAAAAAATCAATTCACCTATTGAGTCAAAAGCCAAAGAATAAAAATGACTTAAGACAAGTTTTAAAAAACTGAGCAGCGAGGGGGGGGGGGGGGTATTGCGTAACGTTCAGCAGGAGGTCGTTCCAAAGAGAGGGACCTGAGGCGACGGGTAGGGTTGGAAGAGGTAAGGTGATGGCGAGGCCATTTAAATATCGGTAAACAAATCATAAATTCTTAAAAAGAACTATAAAATGTGTGGGGAGCCAGTGAAGGCATGACAGAGTAGGATTACGTGCTCCCTCTTAGGAGTACCAGTCAAAATGGCGAGCAGCAGCATTTTGGACCAACTGGACACGCTTAATGGAGGATTGGCTTACTCCAACGAAAAGTACGTTAGAATAATCCAGCCGCGGATTGACAAAGGAATGAATTACTGTTTCAAAGTGCTCATGAGAAAGGAGAGGCTTTAAGTAAGTTTTGGATTTGTTTAAAGGAAAGAACATATTCGTGTGATTGACAGTAGCTCCGAGTCAAAACCCCTGAGGCAGGAGAAGAAAAGTATGTATAAGTATGTAAGTATGTAAGTATGTATATGGAACTTCCTCAAATTAAATGTAGGAAAGAAGACCCTAAGGCTGCGTTTCCACCGAAGTGTACACTGCAGTTTACATCCGCGTTGTGTTTTGGAACCTAATTATGCATCGAAATGGGCAGATATTTGTCAGCTGTGACAATAATTTGAAAGCGTAGCAGCGACAACTTTTAGTCGAGAATTAATTTAACAAAATAATGACACGGCATGACAATCAGGGATACCAGCATTGATTATTAGTTTTTTTTTGTCTTTTATTCTTACTTTGGGTACCTTAAAAGGAGCGAGGGGGACAGGTCAACAATGGTTCAACATAAGTACACATGGCGATATCCAGAGCTCCTTCAAAAATGAACTTTGTCTTGAAAATTTCATCTTGAAGCTGAGGCATCATCGCCAGACGGTTAACACTGAAATGCTGTACACTTTTACATCCGCCTTCAAGTGGCGGTGCATCACGGCCTCAAAGTTTGATGATCATTGAAAACGACCGTGCAAGTACCCGTTCATTACCCCTTCCTGTTTTCATTTTCTTGCATCCTTTGCAACTTGTACCAACAAAACTGTGAAACCTGGACTTGAATAGCGCAATTTGCATCGACATATGTAAGCTTACAAACCCTTTAATCATGCTGTAAAGGAACGTTTTGCATTCCTTACCTTATGGCGATCATGCCAGATGGATAGTTTGGCTTCTAACTCCAACTCCACGATACGATTAAAGCTGTCTTTTCTTTTAGGTGCTGATGATAATTTTGCATATACACTGAACATTCTGACACGTTTATCAGTGAACAAGGCCCGATGTCCGTTTAAACCGGGGGCCGACAATCCGCGGCTCGAGAGCCGCTTTTTTTAAAATGTTTGAAAATGGAAAAAAGCAGATCTGAAGACCAAAACTCCTTCGATGTGTGCATTTGATTTTGGTGAGATACGGAGAAGCTGAGACTAGATGGGAATTGTCAAAATCCGCAAATAAAATGCATCTCTGTTTAAAACGCCCGGGTTAAAGATGAGGCGGGAAAAAAATTGCTCCCTATGATTATTATGAAAATGTAAGAAGCTTCCATCTCGTTGTTTTCCATCAATGGGGACTTAATCCACATCTTAATCCCACCACAATCAATTATAGGAACTATCAACACTGTACAAAAATGCAAGCACCTCTACTGTGGATATCATCTGCAGCAGTTCAGAATCAACATTTGTCTAATCCTGTGTGGGGGGAGAAAATAAATTAAACATTGGAAAGAAAACCCTTTAAATAGATAAAACACGCCATACTCACCAGACAGGGGGCGGGGGGTGAGGCTGATATTATTTTGGGGCAGCTAGCTGGCCTGCTGAAGCAAAATTGAAATCTGACTGAAACAATCCCATTTCTAATAGAGTTGAAGTCAGTGGTCCCCAACCACTGATCCAAGACCTGGTACCGGTCCATGGGCTATTTTGTACCGTACATTTATACACGTTAGCCCTCGGGGGGGGGGGGGGGGGGGGGGGGTAGGGGGGAGGAAAAAAAAAACTCTACCCTGTGGATTCCCTTCCAGAGGGCAATCTACAAACGGCTGGTTTATTATTACAGTGGTACCTCTACTTGCGAAATGAATTGGTTCTGGAAGAAATTTCTGAACTAGAAAACATTGTAAGTAGAGATGCGTTTTGCATATTAATACCCTAATCCGTTCCAAGCCCCCCCCGCCCTCCCCCCAAAAAACCAAAAGACATAAATGTTTTCTCAAGCATAAAAAAATGATCAAAATATGTAACAAATGCATGTTACAATTATTATTATTGCGCAATAAATTGTGCATTGTGCATAATGTAAAAAACAAAGAATGAAGCATAAATAAACATTTTGCCTGGTGTTTTGGAAAGAACTGATCCAAGGACAATACTTTTGTTGGTTTTTGATAATCCTTTGAAAATGTTCAAGCAAAGTGAGCGATCGCCGCACTGGTGAACACTTTTTCACTGTACTGTGATTGATTTAGAATTTAGGTTGTAACTGAAAGCAGAGAAGGCTTCACGAGTAGGTGCTCTCATAACGTGGTCTTTTGTGAATCTCGGGGTGTTGTTTTCCAAAGCTGCATTATATACCTGCTCGCTAGCTAGCTGCCTGCTAATGCTCTTCCATCATTTACCAGGCTGAAGTTGCCACCGCAGTGCGAGTGTTGCGTAAAGCGCAGCCTCACGCTGACTGTGTAATTGGATATTCCATAGTCTAACCGTTTTGTGGAATTGAATAAATAAATAATCCAACCAAAATCCAGCTCTCTACACAGGGAAGCCGAGACATGAAGTCAATGAGTTTTTATCAGCGGGTGCACTAAATCTCAGTGCGGAGGATTGCCGAGTGGATTGAAGAGGGGAGCTAATGATGAATTGACCTTTTCCCTCTCCTCCTTCCCTTATCTCAAAAAGAACCCGGCTGACCTTTTCAGACGCACATCAAGTCGGCTGACGCCTCCCAAACCAGCAGCGTGCGCGCGCTGTTCCACGCTAGTTTTTTCTCATCCTTTAGCTACCTGTGAGAGTGACACTCCCGCCCCCCCCCCCCCACACACACACACCCAAACAAGGCGTGACATACTGTTTTAGCCTTCGCTGTTGGAAGACGCAGATAAGCGATGATGGAAAGCACCAAGGTTATCATGGAAAGCCCCGATTCCCGCTCTCCGTTGTCTTTCATTTCCATCACCTCATTAATTTGTCTGGATGAGAGCATCTCTCTCGCTCTCTTTCTCTCATGTGTGGGTGGGGAGGTGACATCAGCGTGGCGTCATCTGTGAGTAATACCGGGACCTTCTTTTCTCACGCGTGTCATCAAAGCTGGTCGAGAAGAGTAAAATAGCAGCACGGCCTAGGTGAGAGGAGGTTCTTTTGTTTTTTTCAGTTAACAGCGGGCTTTCTCGGAGAATAGTTTTTCAAATAAGTTTCCATCCTGGCCCTTCTTTTATTCTCAATTTAAATACATTCAGTTTACAGTATTTTTGCAGTTATGAAGTGAAGTTCAGTTGATCGACGTCTCGTATCTTGGGGGTGGGCGGGGGGCCCTCTAACAATAATATGCTGTATATATTAGGGGGTGCGGAGCTTATCCCAGCCATTTTCGGGCAGTAGGCAGGTGACACCCTGAACCGGTTGCCAGCCAATCGCGGGGCACACGGAGACGAACAACCATCCGCGCTCACACTCACACCTAAGGACAATTCAGAGTGTTCCATTAACCTGCCACACATGTTTTTGGAATATGGAAGGAAACCGGAGTATCCGGAGAAAACCCACCCAGGCACGGGGGGCATGCAACACCACACAGGTAGGCCGGAGCCGGGATCAAACCCTGCACCTCTGCACTGTGAGATTGACGCACTAGCCACTCGACCACCAAGCCACCCATCTCTCTCTCCCTCTCTGAATGTGTGTGTGTGTGTATGTGTGCATGTGTGTGTGTGTGTGTGTGCGTGTGTGTTTCCCACAAACACTGAAGTATGCATGATAATATGACGCATTACTTGTCTTTGTCTCAAGGAATTTGCATTCATTCACGAGTCACAGTCCGTGTGTGCATGTATGCGTGCGTGTGTGAGTGTGTATCCGTGTGTGTGTGTGTGTGTACTCCAGGGTCCGTGTGCAAATGGGGTGTCAGCACACGCGCTTACCAGTGGAGGGGAGGGGCGGCATCTGCATGCCTGCGCGTGCCTTTTAACTGATTATCCGCGTTTAGGCAGACTGAAGAGTCCTCATTAATTTTTCGCCATTCATGGGAATGCTTCTCGTGAATGGCATTCAACCTTTGCATCCCAATTAAAGTTTCCCGCCGCATGCCGGCGCTCCGTCTGAGAATCAAAACGTGTTCAATAACTACTGTGAAGGTTAGAACGAAGATGTGTGCCAAATAGGGAGTCATTACTGACTGCTACAGTGAAAGATCAACGATCGGGATCATTATTGAAGCAGTCTGAAAGTAAAATCAGTGCGTGAGCAACGTATGGGATTTCAAAACAGAAGTCAAGGACAAATTGTGACCACCAAATACCGTATTCATATTTTCACTTTATGTTACGGAGGGATTTGGTGAACAAAGACAAATGTGTTGAAAGGGAAGACATTGTTGGGACGTATTTTCTACCAAAATGGATTATACAAATTGACATTTCATTGTAAAAATGTTGCAATTTGTCGTAGGGACTGTCTTGAGGCGTGTTATAACAAACACTGAGCAGTTGCTTCTCCATTCAGCATCGGGTCACTTCGTAATTGGCTAGTTTTGCGTTCTCTGTGGCATGGCAGAACTCCGGATTGACGGGTTTTATTTATTTGTTTTTGCTTCCTCAGATGATTGTGGAGAAAATAATCACTTTCATCAGCCCATACCGCTTGATAATCGCTTAAGACGACAATCGGGACTTCACTGACACTTAGTATTCTTTGTCTTCCCACCAGAAAGGAGAAAAAAAAACAGGCTTGTTGTTGGCTTACTTATCTGCACCTTGCAATATTTTTGGTGTCCAATGACCCCGCCCCCCAGCCCTCCCTCACCCTCTAAGCTTTAAGATATCAGCTGCAACACCTGCGCTGACATTTGGAGAAATGCGACGGTGTCAAGGCAAGGTGCCGGCTGTGTGATATATGGTCGATAAAGAGATAAAGAGTTCATGGATGGCGGTGCTGATGCCTCTCTACTCTCTTTCTCTTCCATTGCTCTTACTTTCAGATTCCTGAGACATGGATGTGTGTGTGTGTGTGTGTGTGTGTGTGTGTGTGTGTGTGTGTGTGTGTGCGTGTGTGTGTGAAATAAGACTGACACTGTTTTTGTACGGGTGGTTGAGGTGTCAGGCAAGAGGTGTCAGGAGAACCCCCCCACCCCCACCCCAGGTGAGCCATCAGCACCGGGTGTCACTCCGCAGGTCATCGCCCTTCCCCTGAAGCGTCCATGATAAGCTCGGCCTGACAGTGATTTGATGAGCAGGCTGATGTGTATTCACACCCTGATGTGGTCATTGTCGCTCTGGGGACCACCGTGACAAGGACCGCCCTCCCCCTTGCCTCCATGCGCTACCTGCTTTGCTTAGCTTTTGAGCTTTGTGGATGGGGTGTGTGGCAGACCAAGAAAGAAATCATTTTTATTCCCGTATATGTACTCATCAGGAGACCTTGTGTCGTGCACCCTATAAGATACATGAAAGACAAAAAGCAAACTCTTTTGGCTTTATTTCCTCAAAATATGTTGATCAAAGGGCTGACTTGGAGCCAGTCACAAGAAGGAGTCATGTCATATCACCCATGTCGAAATTCTGCATTTCCTTGGGTATGCAGCCTCTCCCAGAGCAGTTTTCCAGATGTACCGTCCCAAACCTGAGTCTCCCACGGCCTTAGGGTGAGTTAAAAATCACACAAAAGATGGCTTTTGCGCTATCTCGTTTCCAAGTCGGCGATAGATTCTTCTTCTCTGCCTTGGTAAGATCAGAATAGCTTTATTGTCATTGTACGACAGGGTGCAACAAAATGGAACAGACAAAAGCCGAGACAGAAAAAAAATGACCAAGGGGGGCGCGAAAGGGAAGGGGGCAAAAAAAGTAATCCCAGACTAAGCTCCTGTAAGGGATCACCGTATATTTTGGAAAAGAGATCCACTAACACTTCCATTTCTGTCACCCTTCCAACTGGCCCATCGTGAAAACAATCCAGACTACCAAAAGCATAAAACAAGAAAATCAGATGAAAGACTCTTCGTACCCACACAGCAAGCCCTTCATTGTGTCAGTTTGTGTCTTTAAACTTTTCTGAGGGTTTGAGTCAAGCAAACGTGGCGGGTGGAGCCGTGGCTCCATCGTCAGCTGTTGCATTTCCAAAGGTTGCACTTTTTAATGAGCCGCATTTGCAATGCGAGCATCACAATAGCGTTTAGAAATCGTCAAGCAGCCGAGTTCTGCCGACGCCTAATTTCATTCCGCGCCGATAGCATTTTGTGTGTTTGTTAATTTATCAGCACTCAAAATAAATTGTCGGACTCCTAAAGGCAAGTGTCATTGACGAGCAAATCAGGATGACAAAATGTGTTATATCGCAACACAAGCATGTGTGCTTGCCATATAACGACTCGCAGAAGTTCACAGTCTGAAATGGATGCAGTTTTTTTGTAAGGTTGGAGTGGCCGCCGTTTTCTCACCCCTGCGGCACCGGAGTCGAACCCAGCACCTCCCACGCCGGCCAGATTCTCGCACGGAGTCAAGCTGGCAGACAGAACGATACCAGAAGAGAGTTGGGTTGAGCAGCTCCTTGTTTGACATCATGCGTGCTCTGACTGCGCCGACCCACAACATACTGGCAACATCGTTGTAATGTCCCTTCTGGCTACTCTGTAAATGATATTGTGCCCCCGCCCCCCCCCCCCCCCCCCCCTCCCCGCTTTGCTTTGTGTACGCACATCGCAGGCCTGAATTGCTGCGACAGGATGAACACGCGAGTGTATCAAAAATACCCAGTGATGGTAATGAACTTGTGCGGTTGACAAGTGAAGGTCTTTGTCGAGTAAACACCACATAAGTGAGGCCTCAGCGGACGTCCTTCCCCATCGATCGGAACGTCCTCTCGGGTAAAACGGTGACCGGGAGACAGCGGCGCGCATCAAGAATGACGAGACGGGATAATGTCGGGGGAGTGCCAAGCGTTAGTCCATTAATGTCACCGGCACGTCACCAACCCTGGCCCTCAATGGTCCGTGTCACTGTCACCCCCGCCCCCGTCATGCTGGAGGACGCCGGCGTCGAGTTTGCATCAGGCAAAGCTGCAAACGCTGCTTTCCTCAGCCGATTTATACAGCTCTCGTATGATTGGTTGCGCTAAAAGCTCGTTATTGAGCGTGGAGCTGACACCTGCTCAACGTAATCGTCGTTAAATAGAAGTCAATTCAATGCGGGGAACCGGCTTCTTCTCGGAAGTGTCTTCGCTCTCATGGAGGTTTTGTCGAGGGGGAATGCAAGCGGAGAGAAATCAATCGGAGGGATGTCCCTTTTTTTATACACTGAGTATTTTAAACAGAATTAATCAATAGTGCAATACGTTTGGAGGAACACAATGTGAGTAGTTGGGGGTCGGGGAGTTTCTCGATGCTCTTCCTCCTGAGGGCTACAATCTATCAGGGCGCTGACACTACACGGAGCAGGCAGGTAGATCCGGGTTGACACTTTGGTGTTTGCCTTTCCGTCTGCCAGTGTGTCCAAGCGTGTGTTTTTTATGCCGAGATGCCGAAACACCTTTTATATCTTCACTACATTTGCTAGCTCTGGGGGGGGGGGGGCTTGTAGACAGAGTGGAAGTACCGCAGTTGCTTGGGGAAAATCTATGGCGCTCGTGGATCTTCAGTGGAGAAATAAATGTGGCAGGACATGAAGGGGCGTCGGCTTTTGTGTTTCTATTTATTTGACACGCCTGAACTGAAGTGGACGCCAACCTTAGTGCCGTCTAATAAACAGAACAGCTGATCTTGAAACATCATCCACTGGAAATTGCCTGACGGAATTATTCATAATAACCACAGCCTGCTGGTTGGCTCACAATGCGGCCTTTGACCCAAGTGCCCCGGGTTCTTTGGGATATTGAGAAACCCCGCCCCTCCCCTCACGCAGCTGAGGTTCCCCTTGAGCCAGGCATTCAATACTTCCAGTCTCTTGTCTCTTGTGGTATGTTTGCCATGCTGAATCAAATTAATTTTTAGACTCTCAGGAGAGCTGTTCACAAAGCTGGATGGACACTCGGGTTGCACCCCAGGGCGGGAAAGGAACTGGCTCCCGGGCCTTAATTTTTATGTCCATGGAGATTCACAGTCCTCCAGGTCATGGTAATCCGCAAACGTTGATTGCCGTAATCCACTTAACTTTGTGCTAGGCCAATCCTCCATTTAGCGTCTCCAGTTGGTCCAAAATGCTGCTGCTCGCCTCTTGACTGTAAGAAGGAGCACATAACCCCTACTCTGGCATCCCTTCACGGGCACATTTGAGAGTTCTTTTTAAGATTTGTTTTCAAATCTTTCGTTCTAAACTTGTAGGTGTGGAGTCTGCCTAATTAGCCCTGCCTCTGTGGATGTCTGTCCTAACTTTTGGAACGACTCCAACCAACCCGATCATGGTTTAGTTTTTGACGTAGTTGGTTAATTCTTACGTGAAACAGTTTGGAAAATAAGCAGATCATCCGTAGTTAATATTGCCTTGCATGGACTACATTTGCAAAGCTCGATTCATTTCTTGCAACATTATTGTTCAGCGTTATCGTCGTGTCTCGTTGGGATGTATTATGCCTCAACAAGTGGTTGAACAACTGAAACAAAGACTCACAAAATAAACACAAGCAGTCAGCACATTCATACGCTAGCTGCTGACACCCATGAGCTAACGGCAGCTGACTGCACTCCCCATCACTTACCAGGAAAGCCAAACTCACTCTGTCGCAGATACTACAGTGTAGAATGTGAGGATAGTAACCTGAAGTAAAATTTTCGGGATATTGGTCGGATGATAGATCGTAAAAAAAAAAAATAATAATAATAATAATAAATAAATGTTTAATAGCTGTGTTGAATAAAGGTTGTGTGACCCTGATCCTGGACATTCCTACGGGAAACATCGCATCCAATTTGAGCTAATAATGGATTGTCCAACTGTTACCTCACCAGAATCTGTACGCTTCGTGCTTGTGAGTGAAAGGCCAGGGTGACTGAAGTCTTTGTCAGAAATGAGCCCACCCCCCACGGGTGTCGCTTTGGACTCGCGTCTCTCCATCGCCAAGTGAAGAGCTCCGCGGAGAGACACTTAATTACGTCCTGAAACTCATCATACTGTGTCCATATGGACTCTGCTTTTCCCCGCCCACTGAGCTGTCGAGCTCCCCTTGCTAAATGTTGCCGTTTGGCAGAGAACTAAATGTGCAAAACAGCGAGCGAGCAAAATCGGCGTACCAGATGTGAGCGAGCTTTCACAGGTTGGCCCTCTGCTGTTGGGGACCAATTAGCGTTTGTCGTGACACACTTCCACCCCAATGCACCATCCTGTGTGTATGTGTGTTTGTGTTTTTGAACACGGCTTCATTTTCACTTGCAATATGGTTCATATTGTATTAGTCTGGCTAATTGTTTCTGTTCACGGCCTGTTTCCAAGTGGCGGGATTGTTATCAGAGACGCACAGTGGAGCAGACGTTGTCGTTGCCAAGCAATTGAGCTCATCAAATTAGAAAACCTGAGCAGATGCCCTCTACCGATGCAGCAGTCTGCCCTCTTTGCTTTCCAATTGTGTGTGTGCCATTTGGTCTCGTTCGAGTGTTACTTTGGCGCCGCGTGCAGCGGTCATCGCTGCCAAGCGTCCGCCTGAACCAACGGGTCCTCCTGCCAAACCCTGTACCCGGAACAAAAGCACAACTTCCGTAAGCCGGCGTGTCAGCCAACCTCAGCCGACAGCTTCTCCTTTCAGAGGTTGCAGTGAGGAGTGATATTGAAGTGACTGCAGCGCGCGTATTTGCTCTACTTCCGAACGATTAACTCTTTAGTTCCACAAGACGTACTTGTATGTTTTTTTAAAATTAAGCCCCGCCTACCAAAGACGTACTTATACGTCTGTCTTTTTTTTTTTGCGTCATAGAGAGGAGGGATGTAATCTGTGAATGAGAATAAGCCGTTTGCATTGTAAATCATGTAAAAAAGTGACCAGTAGGTGGCAGTGGTTTGAAATGCATGCTTTTACAAAAAGCTCTTTTTCTCCGTTTTTTTCTTGACTTGGCCATTTTGTAATGCCGATTGCTGAAGAATGGAAAAACATTTTTTTTTCTGCTGAAAGAAGAGAGTCCAAACTTTATTTTGGTAGGCTTTATTTTGGGATTGAGGTTGTTGCTTCAGTGAAAATGGCTGGGGTTGAATGAGTTAATCATTCTCATTCTTGACAGGGATTCAATTGCAATTAGGCCTTATAAGGGTTCACTCACTATGTTGATGTTTGCCTTACAAAAGCAAGCGTTTCCATCCGTAAGAAATAGATTTTAGATTGTTCAAAATGATCTGATGTGACAATATCGCATTGTAGAAGGACAAAACAAAAGTGTCGAGTGTCTGTGGAGCTTCAACACAGCGACCGCAAGCATTGAACGGGGTCTTTGTGCACAGTGCAAACAAACATTACGGCTGCCACTCTTCCAGTTGGGCAAACTGTGACAGACTCGTAGTCATCATCTTGAGTAAACAGCCGAGTATGAGCCTGAGAAAGCAGGATTTTTTTTTTTTTCCCATTCCAAAGACAACACACTCTCATATACATTTTTGTGTTCCAATGTGCACGTATTCAATGGCATTTTAAGCTTTTCCTGGACATTGCCATTAAATTAAAAGGATAAACAGACCAGTTAAAAGAAGAGATCTGGATCGTAAAAATGAACTCCACTTTGGGATGACACCGATTCACCAGATCCGATGATCCCATTTGCATCTATTGAATTAAAATTGGGAAAATGCCGCCTTGCGGGGTATTACCAGAGGCACAACGCAGGCCCTGTGGAAAATGGAAAACTACAATCAGGCGGTAATGGGTGTGAGGTTTCAGCACCTGATGCTCTAGTCTTCTGTTGTGTTGAAAGCAACTTTTGATATTCGGAAAATAACAAAACAAAAAACCTTTTATTGGTTTCGCCAGGCACTGATGATGTTGTCGTGTATGTTGCGTTGCGGCAACCTCCCGCCTTAACTCGGTTGTGTGGAGCTTGTTGTAGTTTAAAGGATCTGTCGCTTAAAACGCTTTTATCGAGGAACAGCTCAGCTTTTTTTCCCCAAACGTCGTCATGTAAACCAAACGGCCAAAAACGACAGCGTGTTAACTTCACTGGATGTCATTTGAATCCATTTGGCATTCCTCCAACATCCTAACCAAGAAGATGCCAATTTGTCAAAAAAAAAAACATTTTCCCCCCAGGAAAGCACCCGGAAGTATTCTTTGCTTTCACACGGCTTTAAATCCCTCGGGTCTCCTCTTCCAGTGCTCCCCGTCACTTCCCTGGCTTCATTACCCCCCATACCTTGTGTTCCGTGCCTTGGCGCCAGAACAGCTGTTATTCCTCTCTGCCAAGAGACTCTGTTCGGTCCACTCCATCCAACCGGTGGCTGGAGTACGCTACGAAAGGCTGCACGGTCCACTAGTGGGCGTCTGGTGTCCGTGTAAGCTCTCAAGGGATCCGGAGCGTGGCAGCAAGCTGCTTGAACAGCTGATTAAATTTTAATCTTGGCCTTGCAGCAGTAAGGATAAAACCCGGTCCAACAATACTAATTATGTGCAGGAGCAATCGCATCGCAGACGCGCCACATAAATCCACCTCGGGATCAAGCGTGCTGCCGCACAAATAAGTGGATCAGAGCGAGAACGCATAGATTGACACATGCGTGCTCTCCTTATGGATCCTGCGTGACGGCGTGAAAACGCCGAGCGCCGCCACACATGCATGCGTTTACCAAATTACCCGTCGCCCCTTGACGGAAACGGCCCGCTTTCCGCCAGCATGAGAACCGATGCCTGCGTCACGATGTCGCAAACTCAAAGTAGTGGATTGCATCCAGTCGCTCAATATGTTCATCGACATATTTTGAGCAGAATGACGCCATGGAGACGTTTGTTCGTTTTAGGCTGGTTGACATTGGCAATGTTGCATCGGTGCCAACTTGGGACTGCGCACTACGATTTGGTCACTTCATTTGAGAAGTTGAGTTGGAAACTCCACTGGTTCTTCCGTCTTTAATGCTCGCAATCAGAAGACTGTTATATTCGTTGACGTATTGATTGGATTCCTAAAAAGATTGGCAACACAACCGTTCTTCCTGGTATTATACTTTCTTACCGCAACCACACATCGTTTGACGATGCCTGTCCCGTGTAACAACCTGTGACTCGGCGGATTAAACCAGGAAGTGTGTCATAGGGAACGCCAATTAGAATGATCAGATCGGTAACGGCCTAGCTCAAGTTGTCTATCTGATTACGGCAAAGATGGCTCCTCAATCCATATTTTTAGATCTCCAAACTGGTTCCCGTAAGTGACCATAGCTGAGAATTTGAGTGTCAATGGTAGTCCGCGTACACGCACCCGGTTTTTGACTGGCAACCGGTTCAGCTGGGCGATACTCTAGTTTACGGACTCTGAACAGGATCGACGGTAGAGCATAGATGGTTGGTGAGCTCTTGAAATGTTCTTAGAAAAGTCTCGGTTGGGATTCGAACCCAGAACCTTCTTGCTATGATGCTAACCATTCTCACAGTGAGTTGTAACACACTTGGCAGAAAGTAAAACCTTTGCATACATTACAGGCGTCCGCCAGGTGGACTCAAAAGGGAAAGCTAATGTTACAGCTCATTTCCTTTGCAAAGCTTCGGGGGGGTGCAAACGCATTTCGACAGGTGTTTCATTAAATTTGGAACAGAGCGGCGGACGCCGTTTGCTATCATCAGAAGGCACGCTGTTGTCCGACAAGACCCGCTGATCGGATTTTACGCCGGCCGATAAAATCCTTCAACGGTCAGCATGTCTGCCTTGACGGTTATTCGCCGCTCGGCCGCCGATATTCGTCCGTCGACGCGTTTTTGCGCTTCGCAACAAGATTTTAGGCTCTCCCTGTTATATAAGTGCTTAACTTTTTGTCTGCTTTCCGACTGAAATGTTCTCAAGGATCATTGAGATGGTTCCTCAAGCAAAGAAGCAGTTAAAAAAAAAAAAAAAAAGGCAGACACATTTCAAGATTGTTGACTTTCGTTCCGCAATCAAAAGACTTTTCATACCTCTCCGAGTGTGCGTGTGGGAGAGTGTGTGTTAATTTAATAAGATGTCTCCCGCTCTCATTCTCATTCCGCTCATCATGTCTGAAGCCCCTCTTCCAACTGTGTAATCAGGACACAGCACGAAGCCCTGAAATTGCCAACAATTTCCTCTCTCTTCCCTTTGTTTATTGACTGCGTGACCTGACGAGTGAAACCGGAGTGTATTGAGAGAAAGAGAAAAAAAAAACCTACTACATTCACTCTGGCAACCTCTTCTTCTCTTGCGAGGCAATTTTTTTTTTCCCCCACATGAGTCCCCACAGGGCACCCCGAGGCAGATTGATTACGCCGGTGATCGCTCTGGGAAGATAATGTCCTTCCTTTTAATCGTGTATTGTGCCACAGCTAGTTACGAGGAAAAGATCAGGGACAAGCAACTTCATCAGTGTCTCCTCGTGAACGCCGTGGAAGTTTGGCTCTTGAAAAGCACTTTGCGTCTCTTCTTTTCGTCATCGCTCTTACTGAGACATCATCAATTTTAGTCGTCATTGTTTGAGACTAAAGTGAGGGAGATGACAATTCTTATTTGTCGGTATTCAGAACTATTTTGAGTGTCGGGTAGTCCATAACTTTCGATATACCGTATTTTCAGCATTGTAAGGCGCACCTGAAAGCATTCCATTTTCTCAAAAACCGACAGTGTGCCTTATAATCCGGTGCACCTCATGTACGGAACAATATTTTGTTTTCGTTTTTGGAAGTAGCATTTTAAATGTACTGTAAAGCGATTTGTCACAGCTGCAGCGTTTGTCAAAGTGCCATATCAATAAAGCTGTATTGTATTGTATTTGTTTTAGAGTAGCTCCAGCTAGTGGATACAAACCGCAACAACAGCCACTATTGTGGCTTCTATTCTATGCGTCTTATAAGGCGGCGCATATTGGAATTCTGAAAACAGTTTTGAAATAGGCCATTCATTGAAGGTGCGCCTTATAGTGCGGAAAATACGCTACTTGGTGCACTGTAGTTCGTCAACCCTCAGTCCAACATCAGACGGGATCTCGCCGCTCCTCCAAGCCATGTTGACATCACATTGTTTTCCATTTCCATTCTTTTCCATCATAAAAGGCAATAATTGTGTATTGGTCTCCAAAACTGACATCTGAAAGACGTTATCATCTTCAAACATCGTGCTCAATAAGCAAATCGCTCTTCCGCCATTGTTCTGATGGTTGCTCTATGAGGCCGCCTCGACGTAATTTGCAAATTGACTTGGTCTTCAGGGTATCGATAGTTTGTCTAATGGCAAAAATCGAACCAAAAGACAAAACAAACAGGATGTGGGGCTGATTTGAAGCAGTCATTTTCAAACAAATCTGCTCATTTTCAGCGGCCGTCCATGAATAAACTACTCGAGGGCGTGATTCGATCGGTACCAAATCTGAAATGGTTCTACTTGACAGATGGCAAGTGCGGAATTAAAAAGCATTAGATTTCTCTTTTCCCCTCTTTGTCAATAAATTTGGGCGGGGCGTGGCGTGGCGTCAAATTGGTCGCGAAATGTATTTGCCAGAACTCGACTCCAAATGCTCAGATCGCCCTCCGGCTCTGTAAAATCGATGAGGATAGGCAACAAAATAAACTCACAGGAGCATTTGGAGACTCTTTCGTTCACTTGTTGGTTGTTTGTTGGTCCTCTTCTGCCGTGAGCTTTAGCGTACGCAATATGCAAATACACTTTAGCAAATCCGACGAAATGGGCTCGGTTCTGACTCAAAGTACCTCCAATTAGTGGTTGAATTGATAAGTCGACAAGTCGACGTGACTACTCTGCATTGATCTTTAAAGCTTGAAGTTGAGTCATCGCAATCTTGTGTTGTCGTCTTATCAACTTCTAACACAGCAGTGCGCAAACTACGGCCCGGGGGCCGAATCCGGCCCGTTGGTCTTTTTAAGGTTGGTCCACGATTAAGGTTCAATATGAATGATTGCATTCATTTCAATAGGACTTGTAATGACAGGCATTTCACCACCAGGTGGCGCGTTGACTTGAAATAGCAGAAAACAGGGGGGGGGGCAATCTTTTCGACTGGTCTGATCACAACCCATCTGCAGCGATGCACAGGCTAAAATAGGTCATCAACAACACTTTTGTCATTTAAAAAAAGGATATTAACACCGTACTTTTATGCTTTTGTTCTGTTGATGTTTGATATGGACTGTCAACAAATTTTAAAAGTCAATGCGGCCCCCGAGCCAAGAAGTTTGACTGGCCTGTCTTCTGCCGTCGCCAGAACGCTCTGTTGATCAGACAAATGTGCCGACCGACAAGGCAATAAATTAATATTCATTCAAACGCGTTCAGTCCCAAAGTAGGAAAATAAAACGGTTGCAGATGAGAATAGCGGTTAGCCTCGCGTTAGCTTCCGCTATTCTGATCCCCCTGCTTCTCTTCCAATATTTCTACTAATCGGGTAGCGAGCGGGAGCACCGGCGCAAAGCCAAGCCACATCTTTGTCGCCAAAACATTATGACCAATCATGTGCGGCCAACCACTGCATGATAGCAAGAACGCTATTCATATGGCAACGTGTGTGTTGTACTGTAGCATACGTCCCGAATTATGCTACAAGTGTGATGAGACCAATCGCAAACGAAAACTTTTCAGGGATGGGAATGGATTCATCAACATCGACTCGACTTTCATGACTTTGTGATCAACAGCAATAATTCAAAATGATATGATTCCCGGGGTTTATTTGCATCGACCACTTTGTGTTGCCCTGACGAGCCTCCCAGATAATATTTAACGGGGAGATCATTCAGCAGCCGCGGGGGATCCTCACTGACCTCTCGTAACTCCTTGGTCATTATTTGCCATTGGTTATTTACTTTCTGTCAAAGCTGGACGTGCCCCCCTCCCCACACCCCACCTGCTGCCATTCTGGGGGGGAAGTGGGGGGGGGGTTGTCTTTGTTGTGCTCACCATTGCGTCTGGAAATGTGTAAATAGTGCTTATCCGCTTTTAATTGCCTCATATGCCATCTTGAGCAAAGAGCAATAAAAGTGGCTCGCGTTTTATTTTCCAAGTCTCCCGGCCCGCCACGAGGGGACCGTCCCCGAACGACGGTGGCCCGACTCATCTGCCATCTGCCACCTGTGTCGGCTCTCATTTGGAAGCTCGCGGAGCAATTTTTAAAGACAGTGGCATGAACAAAGACATTTTCCATCTCATCGCCTCAATTTCGTGTTTTAAGAGGTGGTCCGGCACCATTAGTCCTCACAATGCTGATATGCACATCTGCATCCAGTAACCCATCACCAAGTGCCGGTAATTAAAACCTTTTTTTTTTCTCCCCTAATTAGATTTTTCTCCTCCATTCCACATGAAGCAAAAAAAAAAAAAATGATGAAAGACGCCAAAGGAGATCATGATAATTAAAAGTGCAAAGATTAAATGAGCATCTCGAAATTTCCTCAACAACGATACTCCCCTTGTAGCATTAACCTTGAACGAGCTTATGAACTTGGCACTCTTCCCACCAGGTGATGTCCGCCATAAGATTTCCCAATCCGGCCGTTCTCCTTCATTGAGTAAGAAGCCGTTTGTGACGAGGAAGAAGCAGAAGATCGGTGGACGGTCTTCAATATCTTTTCATGTCAATTTATCCGCACCCGAGTTTGCAGTGGTCTAACCTGACACACTCGGCAGTTTCTTAAAAAAAATCCCTGTGGGGAAGGATCACATTAAAACGGATTGGGAAAATGTGGGATGTGATTGGATGAAGATTGGGTGTGTCACATCGATTGGGGTGGGGGGGGTATAAGTGCTAGCTTGACAAGAAGTCAGTCGCTATGTCCCTAGTTAGCACGGCTGCAAATGGATGGATGGATATTGTATTTTTTGTTACAATGCGTGACGTTAGAAATGGCACTACTTAACCAACCATCACAACAAGGAAAATCCCCCAAAGGCTAAAATGTACGTTTTGACACGTTTTATTGATTGCCTCTGAATTTGTTGCTTCTATAGCTGGTTTAATCCCCAAAATGGAGACACGGCAAGTGTCTCGTGCTCGACAAGTACTTTTAAAGTTGTCCTGTTCTGGTAAAAATATGTCTGGCTGTCATTTTTGACAAGCTTACAGTCCATTTCCACCCAAATCGGCCCCCCACCGTCATAAAACGTTTTGGGTCAAACCTTTTAAAAAAATGATAAGATACTCTGACTTTTTGGAAAGTCTGCATAAAGTAATTCGGGGACTCTGTCCCGGGTTCCCACGAAGTATGCCCACGATCACCGACCAGGGTCCTATGAAAGATTCTCAAATATGTGGTAAATTATTCATTTTTTGGTATGATAATTAGACTTTCTCTCAGACCGATACCGCGACAGGTTTTCACACTGCTTATACCCTACCCCGATACCAGGAGTCCGATACCGGGAACCCGATATCTTAAAATAAGGCCAGTATCGGCCCAATGCCATTCGCCCAGCCCTAAAAAAAAAAGGCATTTATTTATTATTGATTTACCACAAATCATGTTTTTGTTCATCGACCTATGCTTGCGATGCAGACGGGCAGAACAATTTCAACCTCTCCCAGTAGATGACAGAAAGTACATACACTTGTGTTTTAGATTGATTGATTTATTTGCTAGCGCGACTTGAAAGGTTTTTGGAATGTAAAAATAATGACTCATTTAACGTTGGGAATGACTGAGCTATGCTTTTGGAAAAGCTGACGGTTACCGGGAAAGCATTAGAGGGGATGACCAGTTTCCATTCACTTCATGACCATCACCGTGTTGCCGTGCAGATTTAGCACGAAAAATAAATGCTCCTCTTTTACAACAGCCTTCCTTGCACCAAGCGATTGGATAGTAAAAAGCAACCTATGAAAAAAAAAAAGAAAAAAACGTTGAGGGCGCAGCACACGCCATATACAAGATTGGTGTTCAGGGAAGAAAATTGGCAGAATTCATCAAATCTTCCGCTGGTTCAAAAACGGTGGCAGCGGCCGTGCACGGGGCCTTTAAAATGTGAAAATAACCCAGTTGCCCTGTGGGAGTGCGTTTTATGTGGTTGGAGGGGTTCAAGTGGGGCTCGTATATTGGTTTGTGAAGAGATGTCGGCAGGTTTTGTCAGGTTTCCCTGGTGGCGCGTTGGCTGGCGCACTCTCGGTTTCATGTCACTGGAGCGTTTCTCCGACGGTAACGCTGACTGTGTAAGAGTGATTTATGCAGTCATAAGAGCGAGCGGCCCGTGCCTCATCCTGACACCTATTATTAAAATGAGACATTTGGAGTGTGGAGAGGAAACAAAAGCAGAGAGAGTACGAAAAAGCGGGGGCCGCATCTTAACTGTACAGCATATCGGCCTGTGGTTGCTCTTCACAAATACACTTGACCATTTGGAGTCCTTTTTGGGACCCTCCATGAATTCCTGTCAATTTTTGTGTTCAAAAAAAAATATATTTAGTAACACTTCCAATAGGTGCATAATAGTTTCCTTCTATAAAATCGTCTACTTCCTCATTTCCGAATGGCTTTTGATTGCAAAATAATCTTATTTTGTGAAATACAAGCACCGGAGCATCAGCAACTCACCAGGACCGTTCCGTCGCCATATTTTCCAACTTTTTTCCATTCAGGACACACTCATACCTTTTCTATCATAACACATACACCATTGGTGTCAAACTCGAGGCCCCGGGGCCAGATCTGGCCCGCCATATCATTTTATGTGGCCAGCAAAAGCAATTTTTTAAAGAATTTTTTTTTCTTGTTACCAAACCCCTCAATACAGTAGTTGACTTCTTTATATGGCTTTACAGTCATAATGACACTCCAAGGGCAACAGTCACTATAATGTGGCCCGCGACAAAAATGAGTTTGATCCCGCTGACATACACAAAGATGAAGGTACGTTCATGTTCCCTGTTTGAAAGGTTTTTCCAATTGACTAAAAATCTGTCGCCCGTCGATGTTCCCCCGCAAAAATGCGGCACCACTACTCTCTGCTGGTAGTGTTGCTCAATAGTACTCCTCAACTGCTTGCAATGTAAAAGACCAGTGCATCATACCCACAATTAACCCCTCCCAATGTAAAAAAAAAAAAAAAACGAACAAAAAAAAACTCAACAGTTTGCCAGCCAATCACTTACGTTCGTTTTTTTTTGTTGTTTTTTTAATACAACTTGAGTGTGACGTTCAAGGACGCAACGGAAAACCGGTTGATTGTTTTCACAAAACCGACTCATGGGCAAGCAGCGGGAAGCACGCAGCGACGCTTTTCCACTCTTCCCTGCTCCGTTGTTGCTTAGACTCAGGTGGGGAAAAACAACAACAGACAATAGCGAGGCCAAATGGGAAGGTTTTTTTTTACAATTTATTTATTTATTTGCCACGCCAAGCTCCCAAAAGTATTTGTCTTGTTTATTCTCCGCGACGACGTGAATGGCAGGGGGAGGACAACGTCTGAGGCAGATGATGAAAACTCCAAAAGGTTTTCCCCGGGAGCTTCAAGGCGCACCGCATATGAATGTCTCCCTGTCCCCCTTGCTTTTTTGTGCAACTATATCCTCCCCCTTCTCATTGGCTCTTATCTGCATGCTGCCATTTCCCAAATGAAGCCACACGAAAACAAAATGAAGCATGGTTAAACAAAAAAGCATCTCAGAGGGGTTTGAAGGTAAGCTCGTACGGAGGCAATTTTCTGTTGCGTGACATCCGACCACTTTGGCTGCACGAGTCATGACCGTGTGTTTCCTGCAGACAGATTTATTGAATGAAACTACCTCGGAATGATTCAAAGAAAGTGTTTGGAAAAGGGCCAGTGCATTCTCTGTTTAAAAAAAATTCAGTACAATTGATTTCTCCAACCAATGGTTGTCTTGTTCATCTCGGAGAGAAAAGTTACTCACTAGGCCACGCCCCTTTAGGATCCATGTCAACGCATGAATGCAACTGAACTGTGTGCGTTTGTGTGTGATTGACTTTCAACTGAACTACATTTCACCACTTTATTTCTTGACATTCTCTATGATGCTTTTTTTAGTGTGGATATTTTACAGCGGAGTAATTTTTCACACGACTGAGTGGGTGGCGACACTGCGGGGTCATGTTGGCCTTTTATTTTCCCCCTAAAATTGTGAAGTCCTGGTATGTAATTGCCGCTTCCACCGTCGCGCTCCCGAGGTTGGGTGACCTACATGTTCAACTTACCTCGATCTGCCTGCGTTCACTTTGCACTTGGCAGGCTGCCACTCACACACGCAGCAGGTGCCGGCATGCGGAAACATTGTGTATGTGTGTGTGTGTGTGTGTTGTGGGGTGGGGGGGTTCTAATTATGAACGTCTCTTAATACAAAATTTTCAAGTCACGAAACGTTTCAACAGGAAAGTATTGCCTCTTGTTCCGAAAGAAATTTCAAGTTACGAAAGGTAAAAATACAGTATGGGCCGCTACTCGCAGCTCCGAGTTTACCTGAACGCAACATACTCATCCCTGCTCTGCCATTGGCTATTACTGAGCATCATGCTGACATCCCATTGGCTAAGAGGGACTTCTACCGTATGTGTCAATGTGTGTAAAATAGATACACATGTCAATGCTTTTTTATGCTTTAGTCTGAATTTTGGGCGGGCTTGGAACGGATTAGAACATTTACATGGAAAACACGTCTTTACTTACAAAATGTTCTAGTTCAAGAAATGTCTTCCAGAACGAATTAATTTCGTAAGTAGAGGTACCACTGTACTAAGCGGCAAAGCCAAGGTCACGCTAGTTGGCTAATAAGTACCCTCTTTCCACTGCCTCCTCTTTTGGTTGTGAGTAACGCTAACCTTGCTTCATTCGTTCCAGATGCGGACGAGCCTGCATCCTCCCGGACATCGGAATGGCAAACAATTTATTAGTATTCAAATCTGCAAAGTAATATATGCAGTTAATTCGGAAGCGTTAAGAGCTAATGGACTCACCGAGTCTTGCGCCCCGGGGATGGGGGGCCTGCCGCACAGAATGAGTCCATCCATCACTTCCGTCAGCGATCCTTTGCGAGCCGACGTCTGCGTCGGCGCATCTTGACAAGGAAACCGAGGGGGCGGGGCGGCGTCCAAGGTGGCTTCTGTTGACATCTTGAGAGATGAACTGGAGACATTTTACTGCCTCTGTCACTGCGTTCTGACCTCGGTCTCTGATGAGGAGTTATTCTTGGACAGTGGAAGACAATCCGTTACATCCGTGGCGAGTCCGTCCGTGATCTATGCGGGTTATCCTGTTCAGGCTTGTAGATGGATAGATATGTGTACCACTTCCAACATAGTACAGTTTTCAAAAATGAGGCAAAGGCTCCATCGCTTTAGGGAAAGAAAAAAAACAAGCAATCCTATCAACAGCGAATCCATTTATCAGTTGAATTGAGAATTATTTTAATCGATTACGAATCGGTTCATCATTCGGAGACGTTGTTTATTTTAAAATTATCCAAAATCCTCAAAATATTCAGCCTCTAAACTGTCATATAGATGTATGTATTTGTGTTGAAAATCTGCTTTTACTTTGGAGAAAAAGGATCAAGACCTTTGCCTCGTTTCTGACATGTCATGAACCGAGCCAGAAAGTCAATCTTAATTGTAAATTGTCTGCAAAGTTTGAAATACAGTCATGAGCTGCGCCCCCAAGGTATACTGAAGAAGAGGCACCGAATCAGTTTGGTTTCAAAACTGTGAGTGAGATGAATCAATGTTTCGAACCCCCATCCCTACCCACTCCAGGCTACAGCTGCTGAATATTCTTGTGCAAACAGCCGGCAGATGCGTCTTGGCCTCCGTTCATCCACCTGATCCTCTGCTGGCTCGCACGTGTTGCCAAATGACTCCTCATGAATAACGGTTTGATTCCGGAGCGATTGGATAAGTTAACTCCACATGTGGAATACTTGGAGCCGTTTAGCATCTGCACTGTATCAGCACAACAGCTGCGTTATTGCCCGCATGAGCTTACGAATGCAAGAAGGGGACGGGAGACGTAGGACAGGGATGACGATCGTGCCACCACCCAAATTGTCTATCTTAGCTGTTAAAATACACCACAAACTACGATCCCCAGTCTCATATCATTTCAAACTTGTCTTGCATTACTTTTAAAAATACGTGGTTCACAGATGAGTTGATTTGCAGCGGTCATTTGAGTGTACGATGCATATTTCAGTGTACTTCAGTGTACAGTCGAACCTCGAGGGCCTAGCTAACACGCTAACCTGTTTTGATTATTTTTAATGTATTGAGAACATTTGTAATTTTTCAATTCAATAAATTGTAACAAGTTTAGCTAAGGTATGTACAGTCGAACCTCGTTACAACGTACCTCCAGGGACATAACGAATCTGCACGTTACAGCGATAGTTCGCTGTAAGCATGTCCAGTAAAATGGCCGCCGGCCACGATGCATAATACAGTATAAGCATTTCTAGATGTTAAAACATGAACGTGGAATACAGTATAAACAATGACAAATAAATGATTTTGTAAGTCATGAAACAAACAACTGTAGAGATCCTACTTCATCTCTGAAAATATTCAGTCAGCAAATGTGACCTGCCATGGGCAAGAAGTGCGAGTCTACTTCCTCGAGATCAATTCCTATTCAGATAGGACCTTGTCGCCATACAAAATGCAAATACTGTCAGTGAAATTACAAACCACAAATAGGCACTGAAATTTGAAAGACATTTGAGTGATTAGCGTTAGCCCAAGAAGCTAATGATGCAGTCCATTTGTTTGTACAAGATCACAAAAAACTAACATAGACTCACATGCACCAGACCGATAAAAAAGGATAACAACCATTCATAAAAATGTGCCTGTCTGAGTTGTTCCAAACCAATAGAAATGGGAACACAAACTATCAACATTCTCCAACAAACACGACACTAGTTGTGCCACCCACGTTCCTGGCAATGACAATGCCAGACTATGTACACTCCTCGAGTTTTTTTGGTGTGCGCGCGTGTGCGTGTGTGTTCAGAATGCAGGTCTTTACACTATACCTCTGTTGGATCTTCTCACTTTTCTCTTACCTCTTACCGGCATCCCTTTAGAAAAAAGGGCTGCAAAAAAAAAGTTGAAAGGGAGAAGCAAAACACACTCGGAGTTGATCCTTTGATGCAGGTTGTGAAATGGGGTCCACTGAGATGGTTTTATTGTTGCTTGAATTGTTTTTCTTTTTTTTTTAGATACAACAGACATCATAATATTACAAAAGAGGGGGTTTTTTTGTTTGTTTTTTTGCTATTCGCAGCAGGGCTTGGCTCCTATCTTCCAAAAATCCACATTCAATGAAGAGCGCCCCCCCCCAACCCCCTCGCCCCACTACCACCACCACCATTTTTCGAAATTCCTGGTTCACTTTGACCACCGAGATGCTCACAAAGGATTTAAGTGAAATTACTCCCCCCCCCCCCCTACCCCCCGTTTCTCTTTTCACTGTGTCACCCCAACCCCTGTTTCTCTTTTCACTCTGTTTACATCACTGAAATCATTCTCAGACAGGTTGACTCGTTTCCCAGATAAGACCTGTTCGACTGCTAAAACAAAAAAAACCACAAGTCTTGGTTTCATCATTGAATGAGAATGCTCTGGAAAAAAAAATTATAACATAAAAACACAAAATAGCCCAATGCCTGACGAAAGGAATGGAAATCATGATGCTATTCAATAATATGACTCTGAAAGCCAATGCGTTTGTTCTGATGAGGGTGTATTAAAGAAATCGCATGGTAGTAGGAGAGCAGCTGTTCAAGAGCCATTTGTGTGCAGCGAACTGTGCTGTGCTGCTTTGGTTGGTCCAAATGGGTGCCTTGTGGATGACTGTTTGGTTTTTTTGGGCAACAATTGTGGGGAGTGAGATGGCAAGCCTGCAGTTTTTAGAGCCAGGGCACGTATTTTAAATTGGAAAAATATCATGGCACACCACCCAAGTAAAATGTGCCAAAAGTACGGATCCTTTGATGTCATGATAATCTCGTTAAAATGATCGTAAAACATTTGGGCTCTCAGTAACTACCAAAATACAAAGGGAGGAAAATCACACCGTGACCTCACCCCTATAGAGAATCTGTGTGTTAGCTTCATTGAGATCCACCGTGCGACTCCTTCACGCAGCACTTATTATTCATGTGTTGATTGAGGATTATTGTTCCAACTGGCTCACAAGGGTACAGATGATGGAGAAAAAAAATGGAAAAATGGAAGAAGCACCACCTGATGTCGGATTTAAGGATGCGGGGCTAGCGAGGAACCGAAGCAAGCAGGCCGAGCTCTCCAGAGGGTGGGGTGGGTCAATGGGATCATTTTTTTTTTCTGCGAGACTGTCATACGCCACGGGTTGCCTCATTTGTCTGCTCCTTTGTTGCCAGTCTCCCGCCACAAAATTCCAAGATTAGGCCGCAGGCCAAGCAGTAAATGGAGGGTGGTGCTATGGGGGTGGGGGCATGTACTATATCGGCGAATTGTAAGAAAGCCTCATTTTACTGAAAATGTAGCACATCATGGACATATTGCATTTTTAATAATTGCTGAGTAGCTTGAAAGGAGCGGCAATGAAAGATGCTACTGCTATGTTGGTGCTCCGCATTGCTGGAGTGGCTGACCCAGTTTATCTGCTGCTCAGGTGATTAATGCAGCATCACTACAAATAAAGGTCAGGGCCGGAGCACGAGAGCCGAGGGAGTTGCATATGATTTGTCTGGGGGGGGGTTACATGGCATCACTCGCTGACTTTACAGCCAGGTAATTATTCTGCCTTTTTTCAATCAAACACCTTTTGTTGCCGATACTGTTGAGGTACTGAATTTATGACAGTCCCCTACAGCTGATATTCTTTTTGGCTAATTATTCTGTCTTGGGGAATGTTTAATTTCAGGTTTACTTGTTCCTTTTTTGGACCAAGAAAATACAAACACTGCATTCATGCAGCGTGGCGTCACCTCCACATCTCGTTGCGTCACAGATGCTAACATAGCTACAGGGGAAAAAAAAAAAAAGAAGAAATAACAGTCCATATTATTATGTGGTTCAATGTATTTTAATATATGGGAGGGAAAATAGTTTATGGTTAAGATGTGTAAAAATTAGACACCATCTTTGATCATGTTTCAATTTTAGAGCAGCTAATTAGTTAGCGGCTATCTCTTTTGCGCTCAGAACTTGTTAGCGGTCCGTTAGACGTTTTGATCTTTTTAGTTTGACGTTTGCGACATATATTTTTTATAGTTGAAGTGGGATCCTCGTCACTCCAAAACCATCATTTTTAAGTAAGCCCCCCCGGCCCCGCAAAAAAATGGCAAGTTTGTCACGCCATTATAATATTGCAGTGTCAGAGAGGACAAGCCATTTTCAAGGCTTTAGATCAGTCAATCATTTGTAAAAATAAAACATTCACATGGAGACTGATCAATATTATAGATTTGTGTTAAATGAGATTTTTACCAAGTGTGCAAATGACAGATTTAGACTTCTAAGGAAGCCTTCTGTCAAAAGTCCTTCTTCCCGGCAAACACGCACATATTCTTCTGATCGCTAGCTGGGGTGAGCTGAAGCCTGTAATATGAACATTTTATATGGACTTTTTTTTTCTTCACTTTCGTCGATCAGTGCGAGCAGGCCTAATTAAAATACATCAAGTGTAATTATGCAACGCTACGGTTCACCTAAATAATCATCTCCACTTTCACATCTTCGAGATGCGCCACAAACCAACTCACACGGCGTCTCTTCCAGAGAAATAGCTGCGGCTAAATGAAGCGATGATTTTCTTTACCTGTTCCAGCTGTAGCGCAAATGGTCTTCAGTCTGACGGAAAATTCTGCTCCTTTCATGGCAATATGAGGGATTTAAGAAAGACGGCTTCAAGAGCGTAGGGCTTCGAATGTCTCGAGTGGTGTCGTGTCAACCTGGTTTTCGCATCCCTTGGATTTCTTTTGTCACAATCGAGTAAATGCTATATGAGCACAAACGGTGCAGCAACACATGAAGTCAGACAAGATAACAATAATGTTAATGTTTTTGTGTTAGATTCCCAGCTTATGAAAAAATTTAGTTGATGATTTCCAACTATTTTCTTAATTTTGTGCAAGTTGGCTATTCTCATGGTTTTCACGGGTACGTTGTTCCTTTTCTCATGAAGGTCAATGGCAGAGAGCTGTCCAAATCCAGCCATGAGGAGACATTGGAGAGCTTCCTCCCCGCCAAGGACCCCCTCGTGGTTCAAGTCATCCGGCGGACCCCCAGTGGCCGACCCCATGGCCCACCTCAGGAAATCCATGTGGTGGATGTGTGCACTCAGACCGACATCACCTTCGAACACATCGTGGCCCTGGCTAAGCTGCGGCCTACGACGCCTCCCGTGCCGGACATCTGTCCCTTCTTGCTTAGCGACAGGTGGGCTCACGTTTCTACATGTTCACTTTAGGACATTTGAACTTTACTTGAGACCACTTGTCACCTAAAAAACGTGTCAAAAAACATTTGAATGGTGTGAGTTTAGCACAGCTTTTGAGTTGAAGATAAAAATTAGGTCGTTTAGGTATCAGGCATTCAAACTGAGTTTATATATATAAGTGGTGTATATTTTGTGGTAGTTAGTAAAAAGGTTATTGGACTGAATGGTGAACGGCATGTAAAAAAGCCACACGCAAGCCATTAGTTAAGTGTGAGTCACTCATGTCATGTTTTGAGTTGTATGTTTTAAATAGCTGCTTTAATATTAACAGACATGCTTCTTTTCACACCCGCCCCCCAAAAAAGCTCGTTTTTCCCTATGCTTTGGTCAGAAGCCGGCATTTTTTTTGGTGGAGCCAACCATTCTACTGCTTACTGATGAAAGAAAAAGTGAGATGCAAACTGTTTTTCCGTTGGTGCAAGATCGCTACTCTTTATTTTGCTGGCTTCTGTGCTTATATTGCCACAGGACACAATATTAGATTGAGAAAATAAGTTGAGCTACCTTGTACAATTGAAAATGAAACAATACCAATACTCTGTACGCAACTTTTTGCACAACATAATCTTCAATTGTCATCCAACTAGGGAGCACAGAGAAGTAGTGATGTTATTTATCACCAAAGTTAATGATGCAAATATTTACATGCAAATCAATGAGAGTATCAGCAAGAGGTTTTCCTTGAAAAACAACAACAACAAAAGAAACAGGAGTCATTATTTCCCCTGGCATCGCGGTGATTTTGTGTTCCGCGCATCACAAAGTAACAAGCGGGAAAAGTTTAGCATATTTTAAAAAGTAGGTTTCATCTCCCGGGAATGGAACAAGAGGAACTTTTCTTTTTATTTGTCCTTTACTTGTGGTTGATTCACAAAATTATTGACACTTGAATGTATTGCTCAAATAAGAAAGATACAGTGATGCCTCCTATAATACACCCGATACGTACAGTATATGAAACCATCAATTTGAGTCGAGTATTAGCAGGCCAAATCTTGGCCCTTTTCCCGTCACCGTGCAGGAAATAAGAACGCTGCTAGCGCCACTGTTGTCACTTTTCCTCGTCTCTTTTGGGGGGGCGCTGGAGGCGTTGGACGCTTGGCATAGCCGATGTCATCTCAAAGCAAAGGCTGTGTTGTTGTCATGCAGAACTCAGGCCGACGGGGGCACCAAAAGCGGCATACCGCAACAACGATTGGCCCCGATTGTTTTCCGAATGCTCAATTAAAAAAATCTTGTGTGGTCCTGATGCTGCCTCTCACAAGTTGACGGCATGATAATAGGCTGGTGCTGAACAATGAGAGTGTGCGAGAGGGTGGAGGGAGGTGGGAGGGAATAACCAGTCAAGAGCAGCAGGCAAATCACGGAAATGAGCTGTTATTAGTGAGCGGCTTTACTTTTATCGCACACACTCAAGCCGCAGTGACAGCCCTCGATGCCGTCTTTCTTCGTCGTATCGCAGCCAAGACAAAGGCGACAGGAAATTCTGTCACTTGGCGCCGTTGAAAGGGCTTTGAAAGAAAATGCAACTTATGTCCGCCTCTTTGTGTTTTCCTGACCTCCCCCGACAGCTGTCACTCCCTACACACGATGGAGCAGGATTACTACGAAGGCACCGACTACCTCTCGCCACTTCCCGTCGACGCTGACAGGACGGAAGAGTTGGAATATGAGGTAACAATTCCGAGTCGTCTTTGCGAATTAAAACACCATGTTTTTACGTTGGGTCAATTTTGATACAATTTTGATGTAATAGTCATATTTGCAAAAAAAAGTTATTTGGATCTGTGGAGGTGATGAAGGGAAAAATTCTTGCATAAATTTAATGATTAATTACCGTATTTTCCCGCACTATAAGGCGCTTCGAAGTATAAGGCGCACCTTCAATGAATGGCCTATTTTAGTACTGTTTCCATATATATGGCACACCGCATTATGTGGTTCATAGAATAGACGCTACAATAGTGGCTGCAGTTGCGTTATGCATCCACTAGATGGAGCTACGCTAAAGAGAATACAATACAATACAGCTTTATTTGTATGAAACTAAAATAAAGCATTTTTGGAAAAAAAACTTGAATACAAACGAACATATTGGAAACTAGCTAAAAAAAACTAGCTAAAAATGTATGTGTATGTGTATATATGTATATATATATATATATAGAGAGAGAGAGAGAGCGAGAGAGAAATTTTTGCTTTTCAGCAAGTTCTTTTTGAGTTTTTCCGAAAATGCTTTGTCTTAGTTTAGTCTGTACTAGTTTTATTTTATATATATATAGAGAGAGAGAGAGAGAGAGAGAGAGAGAGAGAGAGAGAGAGAGAGAGAGAGAGAGAGAGAGAGAGAGAGAGAGAGAGAGAGAGAGAGAGAGAGAGAGAGAGAGAGAGAGAGAGAGAGAGAGAGAGAGAGAGAGAGAGAGAGAGAGAGAGAGAGAGAGAGAGAGAGAGAGAGAGAGAGAGAGAGAGAGAGAGAGAGAGAGAGAGAGAGAGAGAGAGAGAGAGAGAGAGAGAGAGAGAGAGAGAGAGAGAGAGAGAGAGAGAGAGAGAGAGAGAGAGAGAGAGAGAGAGAGAACCTTAAGTCACCGACCTCAACCAAAGGTACCCCTACCTACTCTTGTATCATCTTTTTTTAAAATTTATAATTGTTTTTGCAATGTCAGTACCTTTAAGAAAAGGCACGCAAGCGCAGGCCGAACATTGCGAGCGGATGACGACCGTCAAATCGAGTTCAATCCCCAAAGTAGTACGATCCCAATCATAAACGACATCCCGTTAAATAAATAGCTCTCAACGTGTCGCTTATTTCCACGTTAAAATTGCAACGTGATCATGAGCTGCTGTCAGGAGGCAATCAACTCCAGCAATAATTGATGCTTACTTTGGTTTACGATCGTTGATGCGGTGCGTGTAAAAACCATTCCACCAAACAAGCGAGCATTATTGCCGGCTACATTTTGTTTGTGGTATTTGGAGAGAAAGAGCAAAAATAAAAAAGGGATCTTGACCATCTTTTGTCAAGAGCTGTGATGACTGACCACAGGGAAAATGACTTTTGCCCTTGTTGACGGGTTTCCCCTCGCAATCTCAGTGCATTTGTTGCCGCTTTTTCAATTACTGCTCATCAAAGGCGCCATTATGATGACAGCCCGCAGTGCGCCCTTGATGGCGGGCCCAACATTTTCGCACTAGATCGTCCCACCGCCACAGTTTAATTTACTGTCAACTCTTATCTCTGCGCCGGGTGCTAATCTCGTATAGAGAGAGAAAAAAAACGTTAATTGTAGGGAGTAAACTTTATTGAGGCGTGTAACATTTTATTTACTCAACTCTGTCAGCAGCCAGTCATATAGTTCAATCAATTCCAAATCAGGACAAAATACAATTTCGACCCATATAACTATTTTTAGCTCTCCTGGACTTTCATGTCGCTTTTTCCTGAGGATTCCCAACGTTTTTCTTCCTGGATCCTATCAGCCCTCGCCTTTAACTCTTTCATTCCACAAAACGTACCTGTACGTTTTTTTTTTTTTAAATAAGGCCCCCGCCTACCAAGGACGAACTTGTACGTCTAAATCTTTTATTTTTGCGTCATAGAGAGGAGGAGGGTCTGATGCAATCTGTGAATGCGAATAAGCCGTTTGCATTGTAAATCATGTAAAAAAAAAAGCGACCAGTAGGTGGCAGTTGTGCCTAACGTGATTGAGAAATGCACGCTTTAACAAAAAGCTCTTTTTTCTCAGTTTTTTTGCCCAGGAATCACCATTTCCATGAAACTTGGCCATTTTGTAATGCCGATTGGTGAAGAATGGAAAAACATAGTAACCATGTTTTTCCTGCTGAAAGTCCCAACTTTATTTTGGTGTAGGCTCATGTTTATAAAGCATTAGAACCAAATATTCTACAGGCTTTGCAAGATCAGTCAAAACCCAGTAAAACGCTGGGATTGAATGAGTTTTTAATTGATTTATTTCCACAGGAGGAAGTTGTAGTTTGTTCTCACGCCTAACTTGCGTCGATGAGGCAAAGAGGTGTGATGTCGCGCCCGCTCCCAGCCAATTTGTGCGCGTTATTCTGAGACGGATGGAGACCTTGCAGCGATTTCAACATCCTTCTCGCGTCGTATTAGCATGCGAGGTGTGCCGCGTTGTGATCTGGAGCGCGTCTTACCGCCTCCGCAACGTCACGAGATGAGCCGGGGTCATATTTCTGCCAACATCGGGGACGGCGTGGAAGCATATGGCGGTATCGAGATGACACATTTCTTTTTCGTGGCACTCCTAGCAGCAAGATTTGAAGCTGTCAGATCCGCAGAGGCACTCAGGAAGAGATTGCAGCTTTGTTTGATTTGGTTTGAAGGTGTGTGCTCGCAGGTCATGAGAAAAATGTGGGCAATGTGTCGGAAACTGAAGAGCTCGAAGATTTGAGCGAGCAGCTGTGCCTTTTGCTTGCGGATACTCTAAACGTCTTAGTAGATCAAGGTTAGTCAGTATTAACCTTCAAAAGAATCAGCTTGTGCATTTTGTTATCACCCGTCCGACCGGGGGACGAAAATAAAATATTTCACCCATTGAGGCAGCACTTCCTCTCTGAAAAGGTACCTTACCAAAACATCGGTACCGCCCACTCCACAGTGTTGAAAATCTGTGCAAAAGTCCCGTTCGCCGCACCCACATGGGAGTTCCAAAGTAGGGTTTTAAGCTAGGGTTACGGTTCACAACTGTACCTTGGGTTTCAAATTAGTGTTTCAAACTCGGGGTAGGGTTCCAAAGTAAGTTTTTAAACTAAAGTTAGGGTTTTAGATTAGCGTTACCGTTTCAAACTGGAGTTGAGGTTTCAAATTAGGGTTTAAGATTATGATAGGCTATCAAATTAGAATATCGAACTCGGATTAGGATTTCACAATAGGGTTTCAAACTGGGGTGCGGGTTTCAATGTAACGTTTTAAATAAGAACTGAGCTTTCAACTTCGGATTTGAAACAAGGGTGAGCGTTTCAAAGTACGGTTTTAAATTTTTGTTTGAATTTCAAACTGGCGTTAAGGTTTCAAATTAGGGTTTAAAACGATGCTAGGGTTTCAAATTAGGGGTAGGGTTTAATCTGACGGTTTCAAACTGAAATGAGGCTTGCAAAGTAGGGTTTTAAACTCGGGTTGGAGTTTCAATTTAGGCTTTTAAACTAAGGTTAAAGTTTCATACAAGGGTTAGGCTTTCACATTAGGGTTTCAAACTGGGGTTAAGGTTTCAAATTAAGGTTTGGAACTGGGGTTAGGGTTTCAAATTGGGTTTCAAACTTGTACTTGTAGCTGTCGTCCATGTCTGCCACTTGAGAAATCGGACGCGGGTATGACAATCGGCCGATTCGAGTTCTGCTTTGGGCCCGGCAACTTGAATGACGGCTCGATGCAGATGTGTGTGCCTCATGTAAGTCAATTGTGTGTTGATGCCTCACCAGAGGGAGGTGAAGAATTATTTAGTGCGGTGTATAGCGTATGTACGCCTGCTTGCATTTGCATAATTTGATCGTATTTATGGTTTAAGGGTCTATATTTGGCGCCAACTCAGGAGGGGAAAAAAAAAAAAGCAAGCACTTGATCTCTTGTGACATTTCAATTCCCCGCGCATGAGAGCGTCTCTCGTGATCAAACGCCTTCCGGCTCCCGAAAGTCAGATGGGAAGTTTTCTTTCCAGTATGTTCAAAGTCAGTTGGAATTTTCTGTTTCAACTTGAAGACTCAAACTTGCCGAAGCGTTTGATCTTCGCTGCGCCAAGTTTTTAAAGCAAGACTAAAGATGAGCACTCCCCCGCCCCCGTGGGGTTCTTTATTTCCAGCTAGGCATTCCACCGATACCACTTATTTCAGACCGCACGCAATTCTTTACAGTCGCAAATGCTAACACGACAAGCAGTGTACTGTCTCGTCCCCAAAAATCTTTTCCAGGACTACGACTCAGTGGGAACTTCAAAGTGTGGAGTTTGCATGTTTTCCCCGTGCCTGCGTGCTTTTCTCCGGGTACTCCCGTTTCACTTCGACCTCAAAGAATTGCTGAAGAACCGCAGTTTCTTTCATCTGCACAACACCCTGGGCAACATATGCTCAAAATTTTTCTTCCTCCTCTCTCCCTTGACACAGGAAGTGGAATTGTGCCGACTCAGCAACCAAGAAAAGCTTGGCCTGACTCTGTGCTACAGGACGGACGAGGAAGAGGACGTTGCGATCTACGTCAGCGAGGTGAGTACGCGGAAAATTAAAAATGATCTGGGAAGGAGAGGAGGGAGGGGGTTACAAACAGAGGAAGCGGCAGGCGAACATGCTGTTCAAACAAGTCTGAAGTCGTGTTGAAAGCATTTCTACCGAGGTAGGCGGTGTCCTTTTCGTGATTAGGGCATTCCACTGGAGCCCGAATAGGAAAATGCTCAAGAACCTGCAGACTTGTTTTGGGCTCTCGTGTATTGTGAACGAAGAGAAGTTCTGCGTCACTAGCAGATAGAATGGGACGGATCTTAGCGACGTCGCTAAGCTAAGCTATGACAACTGATTGTTTTCCCACATTTGGCAGAGACCATATTCCTATTCAGCCATTAAAAATATATTAAATCACTTTTAAATCCTTGTAGAAACGGAAACCACATTTCTCTCCTTCTGCTTCTCGAGAATTATTTCCTAAACTCGAATAACAGTGGCACACATGCTGTATACAGTATCTTATTTTCATTCAGATAGACTTAAGTAACTATCGGTCTTACTTTGAGTCAACCACACGCTTGAGGCACGTCCGCTATTTGGCTGTGCGGACTTATACAATATTTGGACCTGTTCGTGTACCGGAAAGCGTCAGTTTAACATTATTATATATCTCTCAAAATGATGTCGAGCTTTTGTCTGAGTCGCTTGAACCAAGATGAATGCATAGACTCACTTTCGCGAGTCGCGGTCTTCTTGTATCCATTTCTTGTAACTTTTGTCTGCGTTCGTTTGAAGTTGAAAGCCGAGCGGAATATAAAATCGCGCTCTGACAGCTGCTGGCAGCATTTGTTGGAGAGAGGGGGAGGGAAGAAAAAAAAAGTTGGTTAAGACGATCGTGCTGCATTTTGATGAAGTGTAGAGAAGTTCGCTTGACTTGACTCCGGGTCGGAATTTGTTGGGGGGTTTTTTTTTGTTTTTTGTTTTTTGAAGGAGGGGTTTCAGATAGGGCAGAGCGTACAGAAGGGTGAAATAGAATGTTACATTCTATGCATGTCCAAGTCTCAATGGCGTGGCCAGACTGGAAAAGAAAGAAGAAAGAAATGCATCTCTTGAATCTTTCATGGGGTTAGGCAAAATGTAGAGATGGGCCGTATCCGTCCCGCAGGCTGGAGTTTGGGGACCTCTGATTTAGAGCGTTCCATTAGCCTGTCATGCATTTTTTTTTTTTTTTTGGGAATGTGAGAGGAAACCGGAGCACCCGGAGAAAACCCACGCCTGCAAGGGGGAAACAATGCAAAC